>NC_079418.1:31894246-31895780 GCF_026213295.1 Gadus chalcogrammus
GGTCCTGGGGGCCATCTACCACCTGGGGGCCGCAGGGGCCACCAAGGGTGAGGCCCCGGTCCCACACGGCCCCGCCCGGCTGCAGAACACCTGCTCACACCTTTCACTGACATTCAGCAGACGTTCTCATCCAACACGGCTCAGAGAACCAAGTGCCAAACACTAACTATCACTAAGTCAACCCCTTCGCCATACGCAACAGAGATAGCTAGGATAAGATGCTACACAATGGCAAGCACAAATCTAAGTGCAGTGACGTACAACGTACAATAAGTGCGTTAGAGGTGTGTAAGGGGGGGTACTCACTCTGAACAAGTGAGACTTGAGTCTCTTGCGGCAGCTGGTGAGCGACTCTGCGGTCCTTACCACAGGTGATGCACCTGTCTCGCACGGCCACGCCCCTTCTGCAGAACGCCTGCTTTCACCTTCAGGTCTCAGGGACGAGATGCTCTGATTGGTCAGAACGAGACGGGAGCGATCTAATGTCCGAGTCGTCTCTTACGGCGGCCGGCGGCGTCAGAACTAAGATATCCTCACCGAGCGGATCACTCACGGAGCGCTGACGGATCGCTGAGGCATTACCGAGAAATGACATCCTATTTATCCCCGTTACATCGTACCTACCGCACCTTGAACCACGGACATGGGGTAATTATGTCGGTCGTAATAGGATTATGTTCTGCTCTGCGCCGGGGAGAGGAACCGGTGTTCCCTGCCAAGACATAAATAACCAGCGCGCCCGCCCCGGTGTCCGGGCTGTTAAAGGGAGCCGTAGTGGGAGGTGGTTTGGCCTCCCAGCTGAAAGGTACTGGGATCCATCGCCAAGATCTGCAGCCTAATCCGTCTGGTATCCCGGAGAAAGATGTCCGAGCCCCCTTACCTGCTCCTCACTGACACAATCTGAACGCAATCCAACTGGCCTGGATAAACGCAGGAGTAAATAGAAGAGAATGAATCAACTGTCCTTTTGGTGGTGCAGTTCCCGACTCCAACACTAGAGGGCAGCAGAGGTCTCTCTCTTATCGACCGACAGGCCCGTAAGGCGCACAAGAGCTAGAACGCGATCTATTTTCTCCTTCACTTGCACACGCACACACATCGGATCCATGTTCAATAAATATAGACGTAGTAGGAGCAGACGCTGGGCGCCTCATGGAGTTTGGGATCTCGCTGTTCACACACAGACACACTGGAAGGTGTTTAACCCCACAGGAGTACCAGGGAACTCTGAGAGCCGCGTGTGGAACACGGAGCGGCGCTGTCTGCTCCGGCTCTGTTCTCTATCCAGCTTCAGCCGCCCTGCTGAGCGGCTCTCAGCAGCAGAGACATCATTTCAGTATATGTTCTAAAGTTCTTCTCGCTGTGTCTGTTCTTCTTCAGAGATGTGTTCCTCTAATCTTTGGGATTCTCCTCGGAGCTGATAAAAGCCCCCCTCCCCCCCCTCCCCCCGCAATGTTTGATGTAAGCAGGCCAGCGAGTCTATCTAGAGACAAATAGTGCTCCTCATCTCAGAATCAATTACACATGAATACCC
>NC_079418.1:31895880-31923380 GCF_026213295.1 Gadus chalcogrammus
TACCACGACGACGCGCGCCACCTCCACGCCGCTGTCATCCGACAGCGGCGTGGAGGTGACGCGCGTCGTCGTGGTAGTCGTGTCTGACAGCGGCGTGATGGACGACTCCGTCTCACACACCGCCGTCCGCCGACTCACTTTCACTTTCCCTCTCCCGGCGCAGCGGAGACGAGACGGAGACGGACTCGGAGGTGGAGGACCGCGTGGACGGCGTCAAGTCCTGGCTGTCCAAGAACAAGGGCTCCACCAAGGCCCCGTCGGACGAGGGCAGCCTGAAGAGCGCAAGGTTAGTGTCTCTCCTTCCTCTCCCTCTCCCTCCCCCTCCTCCCCCTCCTCCCCTGCCCTCGCTCCCTCCCCTCAGGCCCTACAACCTACACAGCACTCCTCTGTGTTGTCGTAGCCTCGTGGGAACAACCCCCCGACCGCCCCCACCGCCTCGCCCTCGAAACAAGCGCTCCCCCGGGGCGGGGCTCTGGACGAGGGCCGGGTGAGTGTTCCCTAGGATGAGGTGTCAACGGTCCCTCGCAGCCATCTCCCTAACGACGGCGGAGGTCGCGCTGACAGATTTATGGAGGTGGCCGGTGGCCAGTTGGCATGGCTGCTAAATGGTCCCTCTGACTGGGTTAGTGAGATGTTCCCTATGCTAGATTACCCTTCTGACTGTATACATAGCCGCCATAGCACCGGTTATACTCACTCCCGCGGCCTCCATCTCCTCCTCCTCTCCCCTCCTCCTCCTCCATCTCCTCCTCCTCCTCCTCCTCCTCCTCCACCTCTCCCCTCCTCCTTCTCCTCCTCCTCCTCCTCCTCCTCTCCCCTCCTCCTCCTCCTCCTCCTCCCTCTCCCCCTCCTCCTCTCCCCTCCTCCTCCCTCTCCTCCTCCTCCCTCTCCTCCTCCTCTCCCCTCCTCCTCCTCCTCCTCCTCCCTCTCCTCCTCCTCGCCTCTTGACTTTAAAGACGCTGCCAAGGACGAATGCAAATGACAAAGAATCGTTTTCATTCCTGCGAGGCGGGAAAGAGGTGATGCACTGCTGCATGGTTTCAGACGAGCACGGAGAAGTATAGCACGGGTCCACCGGGCTACATCTCTTCCTGTAGCGTGGGATTAAAGAAATGCACATGATTAGAAAACACACACGCCTTTTCCCTTGTTTAAATTCACCCCCTCTTCCTCCTTGTATATTTCCGTTCCTCCTTCCTCTCCTTCGTTCGCCCCTGATGTGCGGTATGAACCACTCAGACACGCGGCCAACGCGGACCCCAAGGAGGGGAAGGAGGGCAAGGAGAAGGCGTCGGACGGGGGGAGAGAGGGTCAGGAGCCGGACCTGAGCCGCTCGGTGTCGGTGATGAGCACCCTGAGCTACAGGAAGCGCTCCAACCTCAAGGACTCCATCGGGGGGAAGGGCGACGAGAGCTCGCTGTTCAGCGCGCTGAAGGAGCAGCCCGACGGCCACGACCACGCCGCCCTCCGCAAGGCCAAGGCCAAGCCCGGCGGCGGCGGCGGCGACGCCCCCGACGACCGCAGGAAGTCCACGACCGACGACATGGACGACCGCGGCTCCGTCATCTCCGCGGCGTACTCGGAGGCGGCCAGCCGCGCCCGCAAGGGCCTGGACCGCCGCTGGACCGCGTCCCGCGGCGGCGGCGGTGGCGCCAGCCCCGACGCCGACTCCGTGGTGTCCTCGCTGGCGCCCAGGCGGCGGCCGGCGGCGTTTGACGACGACGACGACGACGACGACAAGTCGACGATCAGCAGCGTGAGCCGCTTCAGCCCACGCTCGCTGCAGCGCAGCACCTCCTGGAAGGAGGAGCGCCGCGCCGGCTCCCGCCTGTCGCTGGCGCGCAGCTGCGGCCTCAGCGAGTTCGGCGTGTGCGTGGACGAGGACGATGACGAGGACGCCCGCAGCCTGGCCTTCACCGGGGGCGGGGGGTCGTCCTACAGCCCCCGCTCGCCGCGCGGCCGGAGCTACTCCCAGCCGCCCCGGCCCCGCTCCTCCGAGGGGAACGGCGCGGCGGTGGCGGCGGCGGACGGCGCGGACGCCAAGCCCGTCACGCACCGCAACTACCTGGACCCCGACCTGGAGGCGGCCATCAACGAGGTGCTGAGCTTCAAGCCCATCAAGTTCAAGAGGAGCAAGATGGAGGACTCCGGCGATGAGGGGGAGGAGGGGGAGGGCTTGCTGGCACCGGGGGGAGGAGGAGCGGGGGAGGACGGCCGGAAGGGCGTGTCTCGGCTGAAGGGAGACGACGAAGGCCCGGGCCGGAGCACCACAACCACCTCCTCCAGCCTGTCCCGCTCGGCGTCGGGCTCGGCGCTGGACCACGGCCACCGCTCGGCCAGCAGCTTTAGCTCCGCCTCCAGCCGCAGCCGCAAGCCCAAGAAGAAGAGCAAGGCGTCCTCCTCGGAGAGCTCCTCCTCGGACGCCGGCCGCAGCCGGAGCCGCAGCTCCAAGGGGCAGAAGAAGAACAAGAAGTCCAAGAAGAAGTCCAAGAAGAAGGAGGCCAGCGAGTCGGAGGACTCCTCCTCGTCCTCCTCTTCCTCCTCCTCCTCGTCCTCCTCCTCGTCTTCGTCCGGGAGCTCCTCGTCGGGCTCCACCATCTCGTACCGGAGCTCCAGCAGTGTGAAGAAGGGTCTGGCGAGGCGGCCGCGGCTCTCGGACGACGACGACGACGACGCGCCCCCCAGCCGCTCGGCCAAGCACGGCAAGAAGGAGAGCAAGAAGGAGGGCAAGAAGAAGAAGGAGGGCAAGAAGAAGGTGGACAACCTGGTGATGAAGTACCTGTACCAGCCCGACAGCGACTGAGAGCCCAGGCCGGTGGGACGGCGAGCGGTGAGGCCGAGAGCCGCCGGGAGCCCCCCGGAATGAGCCGAGTCGGGAGCGTTGGCCCAAAACTAACCCACTAACGGAGTCTGCTTACCAGCGGATGCATTATTAAACACCGCCCTGATGAGTCTGTGTACTGGAGTGGTGAAATTGCCAAAGTAACAACAACACGCCTGCTGTTGCATGCTTCTGCACCGGTTGATTGGAAGGGGGGGGGGGGGGGGGGGGGGTTTGGCCGCTCTTCGTCACGTGGACGGTGTCCGTAAGCGATGCCAACGGTGTACATGTGCTGCTGGCGGGAGGCGACATTACCGCCTCACATCCCTGGTAGTTTGTCTAGCAGCTCCTCAGCCTGGAGTCTCCTGCAGTCGGCTGGCACCGAGCTAGAGGTGGAGAGAGGCTCCCCAGACCTCCCACTCGCCCCACAGCAGAGAGAGAGAGAGAGAGAGAGAGAGAGAGAGAGAGGGTCGTGAATTAGCCTGGGCTGGATTACATGTTGGCGTGTTTCCACGCCTGGTGCTTGATCCCTCCCACTTCCGAGAGAGAGAGGGAGAGGGCGGGAGAGAGAGAGGGATGGGGGGGAGAGGGAGGGAGGGAGGGAGGGAGGAAGAGAGAGGGAGAGGGAGGGAGGGAGATGGAGGGAGGGAGAGAGGGAGATGCATGCGGTGATGAGAGGGGGAGAGAGAGAGGGAGAGGGAGGGAGGGAGAGAGGGAGGGAGAAAGGGAGGGAGAGCGAGAGATTGCACTAGAGAGAGATAGATTCTTAGAATAGTTATTTCCCAACAAGAGTCCCTAAAGGACGGGCTAGCCTTGTTGAGGAACATGAATCTCTCTCTGCCGTTCTGTGAGGCTGAGTTAGGTCTCTTTGGATGTGCATTATCGCCCGCTCACAGACGGTCGCTGTGACCCCCTGATCCTTTTAACACAGACCGAGGAGCTTTTCAAGAAGTGCGTCCGACATAAATAATTGTGGACGCCGACCGGAGAATACTTAACGATGAAGTGTGTCGTGTGAGGCTGTCGCAGAAACGGAGGCCTTGGGTTCGTTCGGAGCGCTGTGGATACGCGTGAACGCAGAAACGCTTTACATTCCTCCCACACCACTAAGCATGCTGCATCGTTCCCCACGTACTCCTGTCCCCCTGCCCTTGTGTTCTCCTTCAGCGGATCCGCGCTACTCCTGCATGCGGTGACGCAAACGCCTCCGTCGGGTTGCATGAGGAGACGGACACGCTCCCTCTAGTCTCCCTCTGTCCCCGCCTGCTCCCCCCAACCGCCCCGGGACGTTTGCTCCCTCTGCACGTGACGTCACTGACGCTCTCACTCACAGGAAACACACGGTGTTCAGCAAGTAACTGTGTGTGTGTGTGTGTGTGTGTGTGTGTGTGTGTGTGTGTGTGTGTGTGTGTGTGTGTGTGTGTGTGTGTGTGTGTGTGTGTGTGTGTGTGTGTGTGTGTGTGTGTGTGTCCAGTCCTCCAGTGTACAGAAGACACCTGTGTGGCCCCCGACCAGAGGAGGATGCCGGAGACCCCCCCACGAAGCCCCCGACACTGAGACCCCCCCTGGACTCCCCAGCGCCGGAGACCCAGGCCTGACCCGGCCTCACCTCCCTCTTCCTCACCCCCCCTTTCTCACCTCATCTTCCTCATTATCATCGTCCTAACCTCCCTCACCCTCATCTTCTTCATCATCTTCCTCTTCCTCTTTCACTTCCACTCCCCTCCCTCATCTCCCTATCTTCATCCTCCCCCCTCCTCCCCTTCCTCATTCCCCCCCCCCCCCCACTGACTCCTGAGCACCATCACCTCAATTTGGAGTATCTTTATCATAGTTTTACTTCTAAGTGTGACGCGATTCCCGTTTAGTGACTTACTGTGTTTGTATTTATTTGAACCGAGCCGCGAGACTTTGTACCTCGACCACTTAAAGAGCTACTATATGTGGATGGCTGGGTTTAGTTAAACCACTGGTTTAGCTAACCACCGGGTAGCCACTGGGTTAACTAGCCACTGGTCTAGCGAACCACTGGTTTAGCTAACCACCGGGTAGCCACTGGGTTAACTAGCCACTGGTCTAGCGAACCACTGGTCTAGCTAACCACTGGTTTAGCTAACCACTGGTCTAGCTAACCACTGGTCTAGCTACCAACTGCTTTAGCTAACCACTGGGTTAGCTAACATCAGCGCGGCGGTGAGGCTAACTCCCGTTGTGGTCGTCATGCCGACGGTCTGACCGCTGCTGGAGGAACCAACGCCTGCTCGTGTTGGAGCGACCGGTGGACGTGTGCCATGCTGCTGCTTACTGCTCCTTTAATCAACGCTTCGTAGCGCGCCGCGACGCAGACCGCAAGGAACATGATTCTGAAGTAAGATGTCTTCTGTTTTTAGAGGCGACGCATTGTAAAGCGTACGTTTTTAGGATGAATTTGGATGTGCGGTTGTTAACATTGCCTTTCTGTATGGAGGTTGGTTGTGTGAAGGTGATATTCTAATAAAAGAGTTTGTTGACGCCGGCCGTGTCTGTGGTGGTGAGGGACTGAACGTGTGACCTTGAGGGGAGAAGGAATGAAATAAACTAGATTTGTAAACAAAGATATAAAAGATAAATAAAAGATGGTTGCCGTAATATTTTCCAAGCTCCATTTTGGTAGAGAGAGAGTGTGTGTGTGTGTGTGTGTGTGTGTGTGTGTGTGTGTGTGTGTGTGTGTGTGTGTGTGTGTGTGTGTGTGTGTGTGTGTGTGTGTGTGTGTGTGTGTGTGTGTGTGTGTGTTTTTGTTCTGCAACACGTTTTCAGGCAGTTTTTCATGAATTCCTTCCACAGAATGCATCTGAATATCAAGTGAGTGACTAAACGTACAGTTGGTTTAGTGAGCTGCTGCTTTATAAATGTGAAAGGGCTCAACGTTTTAATGAGCTCAACTTGTAAATGTCTTCAGTCTCCGACCGGCCGCGATATTTCCGACCAAAATCGAATTTACAATTCTAATATTTCATACAAAATGCAAAACCCTGTGCACTATGCATGTCTTACATAGGTGAGAATGTTTTCATGCATCAATAATCCAATGGGAATCAATCAAACCGATCAGAAACATGAAAATATGACATGAAACTCAACCCTGATACTTTACTCAATAGATAATTCTGCTTACGTAAACTGTGTCATCTTGCTGTCAGGTAGGCGTGGGTGTGCACTGTGCTGCTTCTGAAAACATCATCACACCTCCGATATAGTCATATCCGACTGTTTAACCTCCCTCCCATCACCTCATGTTCCAGCGAGAGGTGCAGTCACCACTAAAGCACGACGTCATCGGACTTCAGCTCACAGCGCGGTTCTGAACGCTACACACTCTGACCTCATGGGAGAAAACGGGCGAACCCTGGAGAGGTTGTAATCTGAGGGATTTTCTAAACTTCATGGAAGTCAAGCAAGGGGAGACGGGGACAGGAAGGGATAGGCAGTAGGTGTGTGTGTGAGCTGTGGGTTCTCGTGCAGTAGGTGTGTGTGTGAGCTGTCTGTTCTCTTGAGGTAGGTGTGTGTGTGAGTGTCGGTCCTCGAGCAGTAGGTGTGTGGTGTGTGTGTGTGTGAGTGGTCGGTTCTCGAGCAGTAGGTGTGTGTGTGTGAGCTGTCGGTTCTCGAGCAGTAGGTGTGTGTGTGTGAGCTGTCGGTTCTCGAGCAGTAGGTGTGTGTGTGTGAGCGGTCGGTTCTCGAGCAGTAGGTGTGTGGTGTGTGTGTGTGTGTGAGCGGTCGGTTCTCGAGCAGTAGGTGTGTGGTGTGTGTGTGTGTGTGAGCTGTCGGTTCTCGAGCAGTAGGTGTGGTGTGTGTGTGTGTGAGCGGTCGGTTCTCGAGCAGTAGGTGTGTGGTGTGTGTGTGTGTGTGTGAGCTGTCGGTTCTTGTAGAAGGCATTAATGTTTCGTCTCTGGCTTAGTATTTGCATATCTTCACAGAAGCTCATCTGCATATCAGTCTTATTTCCTCCCGTTCCTCCATGTGGGAGCATGAATATTAATACGGACACAAAGAACACTTTATTCGTTTTACTTTTATCAACAGTTGGATGATAATAATAGCTCAACATGAAACAAATTATATATGGTTTGAATATAAAGGACTGGGGAGGGGTTGTATAAGAGGAGAATATAGAAACAATTCACTGATTTAGTGTCTAGATCAGGGGTGGGGAACCTTTTTCACATCAAGGGCCATTTCAATTTTTCCAAAGTCCTCAGAGGGCCGTACCATTATGAACACATAACTAAAGATGAAAAAAAAGACAAAAAAAGTCTATAACTGCTGTGTTACTAAGCCTCATGTTTGCTGCATTTCTAGACGCACCTAATGTGATGGCTGGAACTGTTTTTCTCTAGCAAGGCGTTTGATGTCAGCTGGCAGTGATGATGAAGCTACTCCAGGGATGGGCAACTTTCATGATAAAGAGGGCCACATTTTTTATCATAACCATCGGAGGGCCACATGACTTCACACTTCAACTATACGTGAGCTGAGAGAAGCTACATAATTTTGAATTTGGTAGATGATTTCCTGTGTTCTGGTGCATTTTGGCGATGGCCACTACCTAAAAAATCGTCCAGAATCATAACCTATGTACGGTATGTTAATTGAACCAACATACATTAATTTCATGTTTTCCATGCTCAAACAGCCACATGAATGGTCAGTATTTTTATCAGTGCAAAGGGCTCACATACATCATCATTCAATGAAGTCAAAAAACTGAAAAACCGTGGCCCAACATTAAGTGCAACAACTCAATGAACTCAAACCCAACAAGCAGTTGTAGTAGTTGTAGTGGCGACTTAAGTGGATATCTTTAGTGACTGATATCGCTTCTAAGCAAACTAGACGCATGGGTTTGCCTTTGAATTCTATGAATTCTTCTCATCTTTCTTGAACGAGTTTTCTGTAACTCGATCAATTATTATTATTATTATTATAATTATTTTTTTTTTTTTTTTTTTTTTTTTTTTTTTTTTTTATGTGCAGGCTGAGTGGGCATGCGGGCCGCGGGCCACATGCCCGCGGGCTGCGGGCCGCATGCGGCCCGCGGGCCGCCAGTTCCCCATCCCTGGTCTAGATAAAGAGAGAAACTCCTTCAGTACTAACACACCATGGATTCATTATTTATTTTTTTGCAGCATATTGGTGGTTCAAAATATGTCTAACCCATCTGCTCCTGAATGACTTGTCTCTGTATTCACTGTCTAACCCCTACCTGCTCCATAATTAGTGGTCTTTATTCAATGTCTAACACCCACCTGCCCTATATTACCTGTCACTGTATTCACTGTCTAGGTCCGTCCTTCTCCTAAATGACCTGTCTCTGTATTCCCTGTCCAACCCCTACCTACTCCTTAATTATCTGTCTCTATTCACTATCAAACCCCTACTTGCTCCCTAATTACCTGTCTCTCTACTGTCTAACCCCTACCTGCTCCTTAATGACCTGTCTCTGTACTGTCTAACCCCTACCTGCTCCTTAATGACCTGTCTCTGTACTGTCTAACCCCTACCTGCTCCTTAATGACCTGTCTCTGTACTGTCTAACCCCTACCTGCTCCTAAATGACCTCTCTGTACTGTCTAACCCCTACCTGCTTCTTAATGACCTGTCTCTGTACTGTCTAACCCCTACCTGCTCCTTAATGACCTGTCTCTGTACTGTCTAACCCCTACCTGCTCCTTAATGACCTGTCTCTGTACTGTCTAACCCCTACCTGCTCCTTAATGACCTGTCTCTGTACTGTCTAACCCCTACCTGCTCCTTAATGACCTGTCTCTGTACTGTCTAACCCCTGCCTGCTCTCTTAATGATCAACCCTCTCTATTAGCTTATTTCCACAGCTGGAGTATTTTCCGTACTTGATTTGGATTGGATTGGTGTTACACTATGATGTTTGTTTACCACAAAAACTTGTTTTAATTGGATGCAAGCTCAATTTTGCTTTGAACTCCTCCGAAATGATGTGGTAGACTGCGTGAGGAGGTGTCAATCCCATCTGTGTTTCACTCCCAGCTCGCTCAGAATCATCTCTGTCTACAGTTTGATGTTTGATTAATTACAAGTATTCTGGCACCGCAGACGAATGAAACCCTGTTTTCTCCGTCTGCTGAGGGGATATTTGTAATAATCGAGTGCATCTGTCGTCATACTTCCTAAACAGAGAGAGAGAGAGAGAGAAACGGAGTAAGACACACAGAGAGAGAGACAAGGAGAGAGAGAGACGAGAGAGACAGACAAAAAAGAGACAAGGAGGAAGAGACAGATACACAAAGAGAGAGACAGACAGAGACAAAGAGAGAGAGACAGACAGAGACAAGGAGAGAGAGACAGGCAGAGAGACAAGGAGAGAGACACAAAGAGAGAGAAAGGCACAGAGAGAGAGAGAGAGAGACAGGCAGAGAGATACAAAGACAGAGAGGGAGATCAAAAGGGCGACACTGTTGTGTCTGTGACTCTCCACATCAATCTGTATTCCCTGCGGACGGGGCTCAGCTAGATTCAGAGGGATTGATAGTGCTAGATTACTACCCCGGCTGACATTTCCCCATCGCTCTGTTGTTTCTCTCCCCCTTTAAAGGGACGTCTTATTTATTCCAACCTCACTCTATATCGCCCGCCCATAGCTGAGGATTCCGCCCCTGGCTTTCGTGTTCCTCCCTTAAAAAGGCTTTGTGGCCGCTGAGTGGCAGATTAGAGTCTGCCCCTGACGTCTCAGGTCCCGCCTCCTCCCAGCGCGTTTCACGGACTGCTGGAGCGGCCAATTGACGCCATGTTTTTTAAGCAAGGTTGTGTGCACGCACGCACACACACACACACACACACACACACACACACACACACACACACACACACACACACACACACACACACACACACACACACACCTGCTGACACGTGCATGCACACAAAACGTATGAATGTGTGCACACAATGAACACGTACACACGCACAATAAACACACACACACACAGACAAACATGTGCATGCACAGAATAACAGACGCTCAAATAAAACACACACACACGTACTCAGACAAAATGAGCACACACACACACACCCGCAGACAAACACGTGCATACACAGAATAACACGAATACGCTCACACAATCAACACACACACCCACCTGCAGACAAACACATGCATGCACACAAAAGTACACAAATTCGCTCACACAATGAACATACACACACACACACATGGAAGCACACAAAAACATACACACAGACACACCCAGATAAACAAGTGCATGCACACAAAAACATACGAATACGTGCACACAATAAATGCACACACACACACAAAAGCTGGGACACACAAAGACACACGCATATAATTTTGCTCAAATACACACACGTGCACAGAGAGACAGGTGCATTACCGCCACAGAGAGACAGGTGCATTACCGCCACAGAGAGACAGGTGCATTACCGCCACAGAGAGACGGGTGCATTACCGCCACAGAGAGACAGGTGCATTACCGCCACAGAGAGACAGGTGCATTACCGCCACAGAGAGACAGGTGCATTACCGCCACCGATTTCCAATCCCATCTCCCCTCTCCTACCCTGACCCCTCGGCCGCCGCCGCCGCCGCCGCCGGGGTGTGTATGTTAATGACTTCCTGTAGCCTCTCCATGTACGCTCACTGCTGACACGGCTCTGATGGAATAACAGAGGAGCTGCGAGCCATCCGCAGCCTGCTGAGATCGTACCGAGGCGGCAACGCAGAAACCCCCCCCTCTCCAGCCCTACCTGATGGTCCCCTGAGCCCACAGCGCGTACACACACACACACATGTACCCACACACATACATACACACACACACATACGTGCACACACAAACACTGACAAACAAGACACACGTACACATATGCACAAACACACACCAACACGTACTGTATGCACACACAAACAAACAAACATGCACACACACATACACAGACAAACAAACATACTCACTCACTCACACACTCACAGTCGGCCGCCCCTCTCCCCCTCCCGGGACGAGAGGCCGCGACCCCAACCACCCGGGTCCATGGGGGGAGGGCCCTCCAAGTGGGGACAGGGGGGGGGGACGGAGACAGAGTGGGGGTACGTGTGTCTGTCTCTCGTGCGCCCGTGCCGACGCGGGCGCCGTATGACCCTCTGATGCCGTGCGTGCGGCGCGGTTGACATTATGCACGGGTCCGTGGGTCGATGGGACCAATGAGCACGCCCCCCCCCCCCCCCCCCCCCTTCTGCTCCAACTGAGTGGGCGGGTTTTGAGCCGGGCTCCAGACGGGAGATATTAAGAGGTTTTATCGGTGGACGCGTCGATGTTGTCCGAGCGGAACTCTTTAACCTGGACCGGTAAAATAAACCCTTGAAGTGGAAAAAGGAAAATTGTGTGTGTGTGTGTGTGTGTGTGTGTGTGTGTGTGTGTGTGTGTGTGTGTGTGTGTGTGTGTGTGTGTGTGTGTGTGTGTGTGTGTGTGTGTGTGTGTGTGTGTGTGTGTGTGTGTGTGTACCTTGAAGTGTGTGTGTGTGTGTGTGGTGGGATTAGGGCTGAGGTTCTCTCGGCGGTAATGTAGCTGGGTGTCAGGGGTTTTGAGGAGAAAGTCTCGTTCTGTTCAGAAGGTCGTTCTCTCCGCTCCCTGAAGCGCTGAAAACGTCACGTGATGACGTGACAAATATCTGAGTCATCTCACCCTCTCTCTGAGATTCACTCCTCACTCTCTGAGATTCACTCCATCCATCATAGAGTACCGCTTTCACCAATATCCTGTATTTACCATATGTGCAATATTTGGTTTATTATGTATTCTGACAGATTAGAATCGATGATAACACTGAATACTACTTTTCAACATTTTTTCAACGCTGTGATTAATGAAGGAGATTACCTTGATACCTTCTGGGGCGATGTTCAGCTCTTATAGGCAGAACATCGCCCCAGAATATCTCTCTCTCTCTCTCTCTCTCTCTCTCTCTCTCTCCCCCTCTCTCTCTCTCTCTCTCTGTCTCTCTGTCTCTCTCCCTCTCTCTCTCTCCCTCTCCCTCTCCCTCTCTCTCTCTCTCTCTCTCTCCCCCCTCTCTCTCTCTCTCTCTGTCTCTCTGTCTCTCTGTCTCTCTCTCTCTCTCTCTCCCTCTCCCTCTCTCTCTCTCTCTCTCTCTCTCTCTCTCTCTCTCTCTCTCTCTCTCCATTAAGCAGTCATTTAGCTAAGTGCCATCAATCAAGAGACAGTGAGTGAAGTGTGGGGGGGGGGGGGGTCTTCACCTCGGGGGTGGATGCTGATGGGGGGGTTAGGCAGTCGGTCACACGCGGCTGGCGTGGAGGGGGGGGGGGGGGTCTTCACCTCGGGGGTGGATGCTGATGGGGGGGTTAGCTGGCGTGGAGGGCGAACCGAACTCCGGCCTGCCTCTCAGCGCCCTCCCCCTCCATCTCACCGAGCGTGTGATGCTAGGACGAGCTGACACCCCCCCCCCCCACCTCGGGCTGCGGCGGGAACAAAGCCGACCTCCGCGGGCCCCATGGGTGTGAAGAACGCCACGCTTTTCAGCCAATGGGGACGCAGAGTTCAAAGTAGTCGGTGGTGACTTCACAGCAGCCATCTTTAACCCCCCCCCCCCCCAGCCCTCCTGACCTATAGAGACGGAAGGAGGGAGAAGGGGAGTGAGGGAGGGAGGGGAGGGAGGGGAGGGAGGGAGGGAGACAGCTCTCCCATTATGTAGGAGTACGGTTCACCTTCATAGAGTGTGTTATTAGACTTATATTATTATTATGACTAGAGTTTTCACGTGCGCAACCTCTAGTTTTGATTAGACCCACAGCAATAATGTGGAAATCCCAGTCCATAATCTAACAAGTTTCTGAGCGCATAATTTAATAACTTTTTGCCTATAATTGTACAACGTATAACATTCGTTCACCACAATTGACTCTCAAAAGCAGTGCCAACATTTAAATATTTTTTTAAGCATTCAGCGAACAAAAGGCAACAGACTGATTATCATTCAGGAGGCCACTGTTTCTGTTGTTTTATTTTTCTTATACTATGTGTGTATGCTATGTGTGGCTGTAGGCTACTACTGCCTGTCTTGTCCAGGACACTTGAAGAGATGTTTAATCTCAATTATGATTTTCATTTTCAACTAACCTATAGTAGTTGCCTTGCATTTGTGTCGTCCTCCTCCTCCACAATGGCGTACAGAGTCAGTTGAACTAGGCCCGTTAATCGCGCCTCTTGTGCTGAAGAAAATGAAAGCAGCTTCCCCAGACTAACTTGCCATCTACGATTGAGCTTGGTCTGGCAATAGCAAGACTAATAATTCACCATACTGTGTTATTGACATGTTTTCGTTCTGTGTTATAGGGACACTGTCTCTTTAAGATCACGTGACTTATGTGTTGATATGATGGTCGGTTCGATGTTTGAACTTAACGGTTTTTATATGACAAAATGAACCTCGGCGAACCTCGAACCTGTGTGTGTGTGTGTGAGAGCTGCAGGCTGCTTGGCACATACGCACATGAGTAACTTGAGTAACTGGTGCGACAGGCCTGCTATTATAGTAGTAAGATAAGATTGTAAATAAAGTTATGAGCCCTAGTTTCTGGTATCGTAGGAGAACGCACAATGTCAAATAAAGAAATAGATGCATGTAAAATAAAAAGAGTGAAAAACACAAAAAGGAACACAGAATATAAACCTACACTCACAACAGTGGCAGAGAGAGAAAGGTAAATATTAAAGCATAAACAACCCGGGGCAAGCATCTCAGACGAGGAGGTGGATTCATAACAACAGATCTCAACCCGTCGCATCCCTACAGCCTCCTCTGGAACGCTGCTCTGTACAGACACCACCTAGAGACCTGTCCCTGCTCAACCTCCACCACCTCCTCCTCCTCCTTAACCTGATCCTCCACCTCCTCCTCCTCCTCCTCTGGGACGCTGCTCTGTACAGACACCACCTAGAGATCTGTCCCTGCTCCTCCTCCTCCTCATCCACCTCCCCCTCCTCTGGAACGCTGCTCTGTACAGACACCACCTAGAGATCTGTCCCTGCTCCTCCTCCTCCTCCTCCTCCACCTGATCCTCCACCTTCCTCCTCCACCTCCTCCTCCTCCTCCTCTGGGACGCTGCTCTGTACAGACACCACCTAGAGACCTGTCCCTGCTCAACCTCCACCTCCTCCTCCTCCTCCTCCTCCTCAACCTGATCCTCCATCTCCTCCACCTCCTCCTCCTCCTCCACCTCCTCTTCCTCCTCCACCTCCTCCTCCCCCTCCTCTGGAACGCTGCTCTGTACAGACACCACCTAGAGATCTGTCCCTGCTCCACCTCCTCTATCTCCTCCTCCTCCTCCTCCTCAACCTGATCCTCCATCTCCTCCACCTCCTCCACCTGATCCTCCACCTCTTCCTCCTCCACCTCCTCCTCCTCCTCCTCTGGGACGCTGCTCTGTACAGACACCACCTAGAGACCTGTCCCTGCTCAACCTCCACCTCCTCCTCCTCCTCCTCCTCCTCCTCAACCTGATCCTCCATCTCCTCCTCCTCCTCCTCTTCCTCCACCTCCTCCTCCTCCTCCTCCCCCTCCTCTAGAACGCTGCTCTGTACAGACACCACCTAGAGACCTGTCCCTGCTCCACCTCCTCTATCTCCTCCTCCTCCTCCTCCTCAACCTGATCCTCCATCTCCTCCACCTCCTCCACCTGATCCTCCACCTCTTCCTCCTCCACCTCCTCCTCCTCCTCCTCTGGGACGCTGCTCTGTACAGACACCACCTAGAGACCTGTCCCTGCTCAACCTCCACCTCCTCCTCCTCCTCCTCCTCCTCAACCTGATCCTCCATCTCCTCCTCCTCCTCCTCTTCCTCCACCTCCTCCTCCTCCTCCACCTCCTCCTCCTCCTCCTCCTCTTCCTCCACCTCCTCCTCCTCCTCCACCTCCTCTTCCTCCTCCACCTCCTCCTCCCCCTCCTCTGGAACGCTGCTCTGTACAGACACCACCTAGAGATCTGTCCCTGCTCCACCTCCTCCATCTCCTCCTCCTCCTCCTCCTCCTCTTCCTCCTCCTCCCCCCCTCCCCACCGGGGCCCAGGTGTCCCCCCTAATGGAGCGGTGGGGGGCGGGGGGCCGGCTGATGGATGGGGGTGGGCCGTGATGTACGGTCGGCTGCCCCCCCTCTCGGACGGAGCCCCTCTCTCTGGTCAAGTGACCTCCACTCAGACCACTCCACCTGCCTGTAAACATGATTCATGGAGAGGTGGCGGTGTGTGTGGGTGTGTGCGTGTGTCTGTGATTCACGGTGTGTGTGTGTGTGTGTGTGTGCGTGTGTGTGTTTGATTCACAGATTGGTGTGTGTGCGTGCGTATATGTGTCTGAGATGCACTGATTGGTGTGCATGTGTGCGTGTGTGTTTGATTCACGGATTGGTGTGTGTGTTTGTGTGTATGTGTGTGTGATTCATGGAGTCGTGTGAGGTTTGATTCATGGAGTGGTGTGTGTGTGTGTGTGTGTGCTTGACGGAGTTCTTTGTGTGTTTTTACGGAATGGTGTGTGTGTGTGTTTATGTGCGTCTGTGATTCATGGAGTGGTCTTTATGTGTGGTTGTGTGGTTGTGTTTATGTGTGGTTGTGATGTTGTGTTTATGTGTGTGTGTGTTTGTGTGTGTGTGTGTGTGTGTGTGTGTGTCTGACAGCTCAAAGCTATCCCCTCCAGACTTCGAACCAATCAGAGAGCCCTGAGCGATCGAAGAAGATGGAGATTAAGAAGACGAAAAAGAAGAAAGCGGGGGGCCTCGCATTCCTGGTCCCAGCGTTCTGCAGACGTTCTGCTGAGCACATCTGTGATCTGCCATCAAGGGGGGGGGGGGGGGGTGCTGGGAGATGACGGTGATGGTGGTTCAGGTCACAGAGGGGGGAGGGAGGGAGGGTTGGAGAGAGAGAGAGGGTTGGCGGGGGGGGGGGGGGGGGGAGACACACACAGGCTAATCAGACGTATCTGAACCTCTTTGACTTCCCTAGAAACTCCATAGTAAGCTGTGACTATTACTAGTACTACTAATGCTAGTACTACTACTTCTGCTGCTGGTATTAATACTATCTTGAATTCCACAGAGACTACTAACAACACAATGAGACCTGCTAATTAGCATGATGCCTCTCTCTGAATTATCCTGCTGCCTCTCAATGTGTCCTGATAGTACAATTAAACTTGATTTGGTGTGAAAAACACACGCAGGCCTGAAAAGCTTGTAATTCCTTTCTACATTTCCACACTGCAATCTTTGGCAGCACATTCTGCTATTCTTACCGAAATATGCTTCTCCCTGCGTCTTGATTTTACATGTAGTCAACAAATCCTAGGCCATTAGGTAGGACCCGCTGAATTATTCAATGGTCTACCTTTTGGCTTTTATGCCATTAACAATGCAATCCTCGGGCGAATGACGGGTGACCTGGGATTTTGCACTTTTACCCGCATTTATTGACTTACTTGCCGCAGATATTTTGAAATCCTGGCAGGCCGGCGAGAGAAATGTGCCGGCTGCTGACATCGTGGATTTCACCCTCCTGGAAAAATCCAACCAGAAAGGACTTCCAGTTGGCCGCCATTCGACTCTCTCCGGAGGGACATGTCACCTCAAATTTGTTATTATTTTCTTTATTTATATATATTTCTTCCCGGGAACCCGCTTTGACTGAAAGGCTTCAGTCTGCTATGTCGGCGAATTGCGTAGCACCGAGGTGCTTGCTACCACTTTGTCTTGCCTATGGTTGGTTATTGTTAGCATTAACTCTGCGTTGCCCTCTATCGTTGGCTAGCGTTAGCATTAGTGCTGCTTTGCCCTCTATCTTTGGTGAGCGGTAGCACGCTGCTTTGCCCTCTATCGTTGGTTATCATTAGCATTAGCATTAGGGTTGCTTTGCCCGCTATATTTGGCTAGCGTTAGCATTAGGGCTGCTTTGCCCTGTATCGTTGGTTATCATTAGCATTAGGGCTGCTTTGCCCTCTTTCTTTGGTTAGCACTAGCTTTGGCATAAGCGCTACATTGTCTTGTTGATGGTGACAAAAAAAGGTGTGAATGTCAGGCGACGTTGAAGTAAAAAGCTCTTTGTAAAGTAGAAGGCGAGGAAAGTGCACAGGCGTAAAGAAGTAAGACGAATTACGGCCCTGATGCCTTTTCATCGTAAGGAACCTCCTCAGAGGACATGTATGGAACATACATCCCTGATCCCCACCTGGGATTATTAAAGCAGCTCCATGGTGTCTTAATCAGAGCGCTGCTGTGCCGCAGAGTCTATTAGCACCGAGTGTTGAGCACTTTACTGCCTTCCATTATCACCACAAGATGTTAGGTTATCAACGTGTTGTGTGAAGCGCCATTAGCTGAGTGTGTGTTCGTGCGTGTGAATTTGTTGTGTGTTTGTTGTACGCGCATCTGTTGGGAATCCTTGATGGGTCCAACGTCAGCATCTTCTTCCTCAACCATGGAAAGCAAAGAGGGTTTAGGTCTTTTTATGGGCAGGCAGTGAGACACGACCATGACTTGAACACGACTAGTCAGCCAGCTCACACATCCTCCAATGAGACTCGCAGTGAAGTTAGTGGTTTCAGAGGTCACTAAGTCATTAGTGGATTAAACAGTCATTAAGAGGTCATCTCTCCAGGTATGCTCCCCTGAACACTTGGAATCAAACCCCAAACCTTTGGGGTGGTAGTTGCATACCCTATAGCCGCTATCCGGCACTGTTTATAATACTGAAGGTGCGTTGTCTTGGAAACCACCTTGTTTCCCGTCAGGAATGAAAAGCGTGAGCCTTCTCTTATCTTTAACAGTGGAGTGATAATTTGTAGGATCTATACATGTGCGTGTTGTTTTGTTAAAGTGTCAGCTTTAGCTCAACTCCAGTTTAATTAAAGGGCGTGGTTGCGCTGCCTTCTGGCACCCCAGCAGAAGGGCTTCTGACCTTTCCCTGAAGTTTGTCCTTTCTTGGTTCCTGTAGTCTGTGCTGGAGGCGTCAACACCGCTGACAGATGGTTGTGTTTTGATCGGCCGATACCACCGGCAGTTTGGGTTCTAGATTCTGGTGCTGTGCCAAACATGCTACAAACATTCTGTTCGCGTTGAGTTGGCTTTGATTAGCGTTAATCATTTCACGTATAATTTCATTAGTTTTCAGATGAAATGTGGGTTTGAAGAAGACTAAAGTGATGTAAGACTCTCCATATTCCCACCACAACCCTCGAGCCGTTGCGATGCACGAGACATCGCTCTGTGTGTCGTTTGTTTGTGTGTTTTCCCATGAAGTTAATCACACAGCACTCAGCACAACACCCGAGCGGAAAACATAAACACAGGGCAATTTTCAAACCATTTTCATCCTTGATCCTTCAACAACATCCCATCCCGCCGCCTTCCTCCAGCTCAGACAATGCTCCGTGCACACGACACACAGCGCAGCCCTTCCTCTCATCGATCCACCTCCCCTGCTAACGCGCCTCAGCCTCACGCTGCAGACGAACGCGCTCCGACGGCGTCTGATTTCAGAACCTCAACGTGTGCTTCGTTCACAACACACCGACTGTGGGGCGGCAGGTGGCTCAGGAGGTAGAGCGGGTCGGCTGGTCACCGGCAGGTCGCTAGGTCAACCCCCGGCTCCTCCTAGCTAGAGTGTCAAGGTGTCCCTGAGCAAGACGCCTCGCCCTGACTGCTCCTGACGAGCTGGCTGTCGTCTTGCGTGGTTGACACCGCCGTCGGTGTGTGAATGTGTGTGTGAATGTGTGTATGAAGGGGTGGATTAATGTGTGAGTGTGTGTATGAATGGGTGAAAGTGTGCATGAATGGGTGAATGTTATAATGGCTATATTGTAAAGCGCTTTGAGTGGCTAATGGTTAGAAAAGCGCTGTATAAATGTAGTCCATTTACCTTTACTCTTTCACAACAGCAGGAACGATGAGTCAGATCCGGGCGGTGTTCCAGAGACGGGAAGCTTCTCCTCACCTCCGCTTGGTTCTGCTGCTAGCGCGCTGTGCGACCCGCGCACGCATCATCCGCCGCTACGCCCTGGGCACAGCTGAGCTAGCACGCCGCTGAGCTAGCACATCGCTAAACTAGGACGCCGCTGAGCTGGCACAACGCGTTGCTAGCACGCCGCTGAGCTAGCACGCCGCTGAGCTAGCACGTATCATCCGTTGCTACAGCCCTGGGGCGCGGCTGAGCTAACACGCCGCTGAGCTAGCAAACCACTGAGCTACCACACCGCTAAGCTAGAACACAGCTGAGCCGGCACGCCGCGGTGCTAGCACGCCGCTGAGCTAGCACGCCGCTGAGCTAACACGCCGCTGAACTAACACGCCGCTGAGCTAGCACGCCGCTGAGCTAACACGCCGCTGAGCTAACACGCCGCTGAGCTAACACGCCGCTGAGCTAGCACGCCGCTGGGCTAGCACGCCGCTGAGCTAACACGCCGCTGAACTAACACGCCGCTGAGCTAACACGCCGCTGAACTAACACGCCGCTGAGCTAACACGCCGCTGAGCTATCACGCCGCTGAGCTAGCACACCGCCGCGCCGCGCCCACCTTCCTCACTTTGTCTTCTTTACTCTGTGCGGTGGTACAGATTGGCCCCCCCGCTGGGGCCCCGCTCTGCCTTCCTGTTGCAAATTGGGCGGCCCCCCCGCCGTGTTGACTAACATTCCCGGCGCCGCGCCTATGGAAGTCCTGACACCGTTTACCGGAGAGGAGAACACACCCCGGTGCCTCACTACTGGGGCGTGTTCGTGTTTGTTTGGCGCTCGGAGTGTTTCTCTCCCCCGGGCCGGCGGAACCGGCGGCGTGTTAACCGCCAGCCGGGCTGGGGGGGGCCGGGGGGGGGCAACGGGGGGACCGGGAGGTATTGGGACAACCCTTTGACTTGTAGTTGTTGTGTGTGTGTTTGTGTGTGTGTGTGTGTGTGTGTGTGGTGGGGTTGTGGTTGTGTGTGGTTAGGGTGTTTGACTCCCAGCCGAACAGGTTCTGGGTTCGATCCCCGTTGTCAACAGTCAACCTTCAGTTCTCCTAGACCACGACAAGCCAAACTCGTCCCCTCCCTCAGCCTCCCCCACCCCCTCAGCCTCCTTACCCTCAGCCTCAGCCTCCCCCTCCCTCCCCTCCCCCCCCCTCCACTCTACAGTTAAATAGAGGCGTCCATGAGGCCGGTGTACCTTCTTCCGCTAGCTCCGCGGCGGCTACGCTATAACTCACTGTAGGGGATGATGGAGCGGGCCGCTCGGCCTCTCCAGGTGTGTAAGATTAACGGCCCGCGGCTCTGACGCCGCGGCGCGCGGGGCTAGCGCGCCGCGGCGCGCTCAGGGGCGCTCGAGGAGCCAGGTGCGGCACAGGACTCAGCAGAGATATGTCTTAGCTAGCTGTCGCCGCGGGGCTTATGCAACTGCACTCACTGTTGTTGTCGGTGTTGTGGTTGTTGTTCTTTAAGGGGGGCGGCAGGGGGGTTGTTTGTTTGTTTTTGAGCTCTAGAGTGATGTCTGTGTTGAACACATTTTAAATGCTCACGCCTTACAGAAGAGAAGAGAGGAGAGGAGACGACTAGGGAGGGATGGTGAGGGGGTTTGAGATGAGAGGGTGAGGGATGGTTTGAGATGAGAGGGTGAGGGATGTGTTGATGGGTTTGAGATGAGAGGGTGAGGGATGGGTTAGAGATGAGAGGGTGAGGGATGGTTTGAGATGAGAGGGTGAGGGATGGGTTGAGATGAGAGGGTGAGGTATGGTTTGAGATGTGAGGGTGAGGGATGGGTTAGAGATGAGAGGGTGAGGGATGGGTTAGAGATGAGAGGGTGAGGGATGGGTTTGAGATGAGAGGGTGAGGGATGGGGTTGAGATGAGAGGGTGAGGGATGGGGTTGAGATGAGAGGGTGAGGGATGGGTTAGAGATGAGAGGGTGAGGGATGGGTTAGAGATGAGAGGGTGAGGGATGGGTTGAGATGAGAGGGTGAGGGATGGGTTGAGATGAGAGGGTGAGGGATGGGTTGAGATGAGAGGGTGAGGGATGGGTTAGAGATGAGAGGGTGAGGGATGGGTTAGAGATGAGAGGGTGAGGGATGGGTTAGAGGTGAGAGGGTGAGGGATGGGTTAGAGATGAGAGGGTGAGGGATGGGTTAGAGGTGAGAGGGTGAGGGATGGGTTAGAGATGAGAGGGTGAGGGATGGGTTAGAGGTGAGAGGGTGAGGGATGGGTTAGAGATGAGAGGGTGAGGTAAGGTTAGAGATGTGAGGGTGAGGGATGTGTTGATGGGTTTGAGGTGAGAGGGTGAGGGATGGGTTAGAGATGAGAGGGTGAGGTAAGGTTAGAGATGTGAGGGTGAGGGATGTGTTGATGGGTTTGAGGTGAGAGGGTGAGGGATGGGTTGAGATGAGAGATAGTGAGGGACGGGTTAGAGATGAGAGGGTGAGGGATGGGTTGAGATGAGAGATAGTGAGGGACGGGTTAGAGATGAGAGGGTGAGGGGTGTGTTGATGGGTTTGAGGTGAGAGGATGAGGGATGGGTTAGAGATGAGAGGGTGAGGGATGGGTTGATGAGTTTGAGTGCTGAATCATACGAGCTGCAGCAGTGGAATAATCATCAGACAAGGTTAAACATTGTATTGTTAATAATCCATTGTTGGGATTGATTCATATTTCACACTGTCTGGATAACAAACCCAACAAAGGGTTTTGTCACAGAGTCTTTTATAAAGGCAGAAGTATCTTACAGCTTATCCACGAGACCTGAAAACTAAACAGAGCTTTGGAGTTAAGTCCAGAAAATAGTATCCTTTATAATGACGATGATGATAGCATGATTAGGGGTACTTCTACTAGCTACTCTTACTGCTACACTGCTGCTACTACTACTACTACTACCACCAACACTACTACCACTACTACTACTGCTACTAATTCTATTACTACCACTACCACTACCACTACTACTTAT
The DNA here is from genome assembly GCF_026213295.1 of Gadus chalcogrammus. NCBI lineage: Eukaryota > Metazoa > Chordata > Actinopteri > Gadiformes > Gadidae > Gadus > Gadus chalcogrammus. Next base: position 31,917,690 of record NC_079418.1, read on the forward strand.
ATTACTACCACTACTACTACTACTTCTATTACTACCACTACTACTACTACTATTACTTCTACTACTATTACTCCTACTAGGTGATACTCTTACCACCACTACTACTACTACTACTACTACTACTACTACTACAACTAGCTAATACCACTACATTGCCATTACTGATGCTACTACTGTTACTACTACTACTACTACTGCTACTACTACTACTACTGACTATACTACACCTTATGCTATTCATACTTCTACTACTGCGGCTACTAGTACTAACACTGGCAACTGATACTGGTATTACTATTAGGCCTACTAGTACAAAAATACTAAGACTTATAATAAGGTTACAGAATAACATAGGCATGGCATAATAACAGGCATTAGATTAAGTTGAAGTTTCTGAATAATAAAAGTACCTTCGATCAAAAGTGAAATTAGCCCAAAAGTTCCGGGCTGCGTGGATCCGTCTGCAGCGTTGGCAGGTTTCTCTGTACCTCTTCTAGGGCTTCATTATCGCGTCAACTCCTCTTTACCTCCGGAGCTGCTGCCTACATCATGCTAATTCAAACGCTAAGCGATTCATCGGCCAGAAGGGGTCGACTAGCATTATATCGTCTCTGCGCGCCTGTCTATCTGTACCTGAGCTCTGAATACATTAGACGGAGCCCCCGCTCGTCTTTCCCACGCCCGCCTCCTCCCGATGTCTTCGGCTGACAATGAACTGCCAGGTTTGATGTGGAGGTTAACGCTCTGCGAAGAACAAACACCTCTAAATAATAATCACGCTGGATAAACCCCCCTCTACTCCGGCAGCACGGCCGTTTCCCCGGGCCCGTACGGACGGCCGTTCATCCAGAGCAGGGCTGTTTGTACGGCCGCGCGGCGATTAAATCCCACCAAGGCGTCTCGAATCCTCGTCTTTGTGTAAAGACGTCGGGATCGTCGGCGCCGGGGGAGTTTTAAAGCGCGGCTGCGGTGACGGCGCGGGGTTTTACAGGCGTCGGGGCGGTGTTTAAACAGCGCTATCGGGTAAATATGAACCGTCCTTCCTGGCCGGCGACCAGGTGAGAGTGGGGGCCGTGCCTGATGAATAACTCACCGACGGAGATGTTTAATTCATGGGGCGTTCCTCTCGGGGCTGGAGAACCGGCTGATTGGGGCCGTGTTGGAAGTCCCCGAGACTGCGGGGGGATTCTGACACGGGCCTGGGGGTGAGAACACTGGCTCTCTGCCTGAGTGCCCCTGAGCAAGAGCAGAGGAGCTGCTCCTTAACGTGACATTCACCACCTGATACCTGCCGAGATGCAACCTAAATAATGCAGCTCCCACCTCGGAGTATGTGGATGAACGGAGCGAGTAGAACTGGGTAGTAGGCTACATACAAGTAAAATAAAATAAATACGTACTTTCTGATAAATAATGGAAATGTAGATGAATATACCTTAGCTCAATGAAACTAATCAAGTATGACTAGGCAGTACATACAAATACAACACACTAAATACTTACATTCTGGTAAATAAATGGAAAAGTGTATTGAAAAGTAAGAGACTAACAAATTAAGAGGCAAACTTAACTAAATGGTTATTTTAGGTATAGTGTAAAATTAATAAATCAACAAAAAAATAATTGACAAAAACAGCCATTTTAAAGTTGTTCTTCACCGCCACTGGGCTCCTAAAATGGCCCCCGGAGACAGTGGATGAAGGACAGAGCGGTTTCCCGCTCTGTCCTCCCCCCCGTAAACACTGCGGAGAGAACGTTACTTAAGAGAATTAAACGTCCCGGCTGTTGGGTTTGGCCCGCTGCCATGTGACAAGAGGCGAGAGTCAAGTCATGACAAACTTTATTTGTTCAACACGTACCGCGAACGGCAGTGTCTCAAAGAGCCTCGCAAAATGCAATTAAATTGAAGCTGAAGAGCTTAAAAAACAAGCAATGAAACGATAAAAACAACCGATAAACAAAACAATGACATTAAAAAGGATTCAATTGTAGACATAGCGAGAGCACAGATCCACTGGGGAAACAAGATGAGGATGACGACGAACTGAACAACAACACTGACACGTCCTTATCTGTAATCTCCTTAAGGTTACCTTACCTAGCTGATGCTGGGTGCACCTGCAGTGTGACTCATGGTGCTGACTAGCTTTATAAGCCCTACGCTAAAATAAAATGTGAGAATCTAGTTGATGGGCCCTTGTTGCTTCGGCTTCTAACAACATCTATGATTTATTAAGAAATGTTTTCTGGAACACAGAGATGTTTACAAAAACGAGTAAACACACACATACACACACAGACACACACACAGACACAGACACACTCGGTGGAATATGTTAATCAAGCAGATGTTTGTGTGCGTGTGCATGTATAAATTAAGTGTGTGCGTGTGCTACACCCTTGGTGTGTGTGTGTGTGTGTGAGATTGTGTACTTGCTTTTGTGCGTGCGGTCTCCTTCTCTTGTAGGTTATGTGTGCGTGTGAGTGTAAGAGATTCTGTGTGTGTTTGTGTGTGTGTGTGTGTTTGTGTGTGTGTGTGTGTGTTGGCATGCGGTATTCCTCCCAGGTTATGTGTGCGATGTGTGTGTGAGTGCGTATGTATGTGCATGCATGACACTGCTTGTTCATGCTGTCTCCTGGCCTACCATGGCGTGTGTGTGTTCGTGTGTGTGTGTGTGTGTGTGTGTGTGTGTGTGTGTGTGTGTGTGTGTGTGTGTGTGTGCGTGCGTGTGCGTGTGCGTGTGTGTGCTCCCTGCCCCGTGCAGTGAGGACTGGTGCTAAGCTGTAATAACACACCCCACTGGCGTCTGAAATATTCATAGCCAGATAAAGCCGACGGAGGGAGCAGTCACACAGATTCTCCCCCTAATCCCTCTCCTCTCCTCTCCTGGTCACCCTAATCCCCCCCCCCCCCCGCCGCCCCCCTCCACCCCACCTGGTGGACCCCCGACTCCCCCGCTGGGCGGAGGGTAGACCGCCACCGCCCGCCCTGAGCTCTCCACCCCCCCCCCCCCCCTCCTTATCATCCCTCACACACCAGAATCATATCTGTGTGTTTTGTGGATTATGTATAATAGGGGGGCAAAGTGAAGTTGCAGTAATCTGACGTCCACTGTCTGTCCACACTGCGGGGATGTACCCTTCCTAATGTGTGTGCTTTCAGTCAACCTTTTGTCGTTTCTATTCTTATTCATTTGCATATTTGTGTGTGTGTGAGAGGGAGTTTATGTTTGTTTGTATGTGTGTGTGTGTGTGTGTGTGACTGTGTGTGTGTGTGTTTGTGTGTGTGTGTGTGTGTGTGTGACTGTGTGTGTGTGTGTTTGTGTGTGTGTGTGTGTGTGTGTGTGTGTGTGTGTGTGTGTGTGTGTGTGTGTGTGTGTGTGTGTGTGTGTGTGTGTGTGTGTGTGTGTGTGTGTGTGTGTGTGTTTGTGTGTGTGTGTGAGAGTGTCCGTGTGCGTGTGTGTGTCTGTGTGTGTTTACGTTCCTTTGTGCCCTTGATTATGTGTTAGCATGTGTGTGTGTGTGTGCATTATTCTGCAATAGGATTAAAAAGCCAAGCATTACAAGTGACCTCCAAGCTCTTGTGATTGGCTGCTCTGGTTGTTGCTATCCCCAAGCTGATTGGTGCAACACACGGCCCGCTTTTCATTGACATCTTACCCAGCGTGTGGTATTCATTACATGCAGGGTGTGAGTGGGCATGGAGAACACACCACCTATCGGACGTACGACTCAATAGTCTGAATGTCAACAGGACTTTTTCATACGTTTCTATCCAAGCCTCATTATTCATGTTATTTGCATGAATATATGTTTTTTTTGTGTGTTCAGCGTGGCTTTCGAGAGCTGTCCCTTTTCGATCTGATATTATTTGTACGATCTAGTTTAAGCAGTGCTGTTTATGTTGCAGAGATAGTTATTGTGCCACAGATATATTGAGTAACTGAGAGAGAGAGAGAGAGAGAGAGAGAGAGAGAGAGAGAGAGAGAGAGAGAGAGAGGGAGAGAGAGGAGAGAGAGAGAGAGAGAGAGAGAGAGAGAGAGAGAGAGAGGGTTGTTTTTTAACAGAATGCTCGAGGTGATTGACTCATTTGTGTGATGGTAAAGAGGTGAGCCTGTAAAAGCAGAGCGTAGCCCCAGTGGGTATGAAGGTAATTTCTCTCATGAATCACTGCCCGCGTTGTCGTCTGATTGCCTTAAAGTGCGAGAGACTATCTACTACCTATTTTCACTCACTTGGTTACCCGTCGAAAACCGTGAATAATGCCCCGGGTCCCAAAGCGACTTGTTTGAGGAGGTTTCCGTGGACTCGACAAAACCTTACGCAGTCGCCCATCATAAGAAAACTCTTAGAGACGATCAGAACAAACGCTCCTGATCCCGGGTGAGACGCCCGTGTTGGTTTGCGTTAGTGGGGACGGCTGTATCTTGGGTTTCTATGTTTAAAAGCCTATTGGTTGTAACTCTATCTGCTGTACTATGAGGTTTGAGACGTTTATAAGTGTATACATTTACTGTAAGTTCAGATTTCACCCACACCCTGCATAGCCCCCCCCCCCCTACCCCCCCACCCCTCTTATGCACTTATTATCTGTTGTGCGTCCTGGCACTTAAAAACAGTACTTAGCATTGTGCAGCATCTTATCCTAGCTATCTTTGTTGCATACGGCGAATAGGTTAACCTAGCGATTGTTAGTGCTTGGCACTCGGTTCTATCAACATCCTTACTGTACCGAAAGTCATACAGTTTCTCTCTCTTCTGACAAATGTACTTTGTCATTGTAAATCGCTTTTGGATAAAAGCGTCTGCTAATTGCCCTGAATGTCAATGTAAATGTAAATGTGAACCAGGGTGTGTGTCTGGATCTCGGCTGGTGACCGCTGCTCCCTGACCAGGGCAGAAGGGGCGAGGTGTCCTCTGGCTAAACACAGGTCGAACCCAGTAAGCCCAGAGGCCGTCTCTCTGCCGACAGCCTGGTTCTCAGCGCGTCCACCGGACCCCCGGGGAAGAGCCGCGTGTTAGCCCCGGCCCGCGGGGTCTCAGAGCCGGCCTGAGGGTACCTAAGACGGCTCCTCACCCCCCCCCCCCCCGCTCCGCTTCCCTGCTCTGGGTGAGGGCCATCGAGGCGGGAGATGTCCTATCAGGGGGGAGAGCGCGCCACTACAGCGCCTCTACAGAACCAGGGCTCTTGTGGGGAGCTCGTACCCAGAGCTACTCGGCCAGGAATACCGCAGAAGCAAACAAACGCAGCGAGCGTGAAGATTGAAGATTACCTGGAAATTGGCAGGTGAGGCGTCCATGAAGAGGAGAGATGTTGTCTTTATTTTTATTTTTTTAAAGCTGCACCGAATCACAAACAACCTCTGGGCTTGCGTCGGATAATAGCGCAGATAGAGCTAAAGGTTGGCTCCTTCATTCACGACGCGGGGCTTTGAAGGAACGCCGTTGCGTACGGTTATCTGGCGCTGCTTGTCTCGCTGTTTATCAGACGGGTGTACACAAAGCTGAACAGGTTGTCCCCCTTCCTTCCTGTTAACCCGGAGTCGCAGCCGAGTGTGGGCTGCTGGCTGCTTCACCGAGACGCCGCCATACACCGAGAGAACGCGGTTCAGGCTTACGGAGTGTTCGGGTGTTTTCTTGTTTTAAAATCATTTTACATTTGCATGCCATCTCGGAATTTGCATTTAAATA
>NC_079418.1:31925880-31949845 GCF_026213295.1 Gadus chalcogrammus
ACCTCTCTCCGCTGTTGAACCCTTTCTCTGTTACATTTGAGGCCGGATATAATTGAATCCGAATTCACAAGCACACAAACGTTACATCTCCTCTATTATTTTTATAATAATGATAATCATCGTTCAGCAGAAGGTGAACTCTTCTTTTATGGTCTCTACAGCGTACTGCCCGCTTGAAGAGCAGACAGACCTCAGGCCACAATAAACCGCTCCTGTGCCCGGGTAATGGCCAGGTAATGCGTGTGGATATGTTCGGGTCTATAATTATAGCCGGCTCGCTCTATATTGTTCCAATTGATCTATTAGCCGAACCGTGGTGCGCTGCCGGTACATCAACAATCCTTAGGTAGAAACGACGACTTTCCTCCTCTCAGACGGCTCTCTGACGACGCAAACACACAGGAATTAATCGGGCGCCGGCAGGTAAACTGATTGCTTCCGGGCGCTGACATGAACTGTGCAAATAAAGTGGAAATATTCTGCGGTTCTGGAGCCGGCGCTCGCCGCATTAAAGAATGATTTCCCACTTCAGTCTTGCACGCCGTCGCGCTAATGACATCGTTCAGCTGGCATGTACGAGCGGGGAAAACATTCAGGGGAACTTTATTTGCACAGCACACAACCAATCAAACACAGAGGCCAATCACCGGGCCTTACGGAGGCAGGGATGACATTAAAATCATTAGGAGAGGAAGGACAAGGGAAATGTAAAATAGCGGCATTAGAAGTCATTCCGGGTCTAGGTGTGTTTGGGGGTCTGTGTGTGTGTTTGGGGGTCTGTGTGTGTGTTGGGGGTCTCTGTGTGTGTTTGGGGGTCTCTGTGTGTGTGTTTGGGGGTCTCTGTGTGTGTGTTTGGGGGTCTTGGTGTGTGTTTGGGGGTCTCTGTGTGTGTCGGGGGTCTCTGTGTGTGTGTTGGGGGTCTCTGTGTGTGTTTGGGGGTCTCTGTGTGTGTTTGGGGGTCTGTGTGTGTTTGGGGGTCTGTGTGTGTGTTTGGGGGTCTCTGTGTGTGTGTTGGGGGTCTGTGTGTGTTTGGGGGTCTCTGTGTGTGTTTGGGGGTCTCTGTGTGTGTTTGGGGGTCTCTGTGTGTGTTTGGGGGTCTCTGTGTGTGTTTGGGGGTCTGTGTGTGTGTTTGGGGGTCTGTGTGTGTGTTTGGGGGTCTCTGTGTGTGTGTTGGGGGTCTGTGTGTGTGTTTGGGGGTCTTGGTGTGTGTTTGGGGGTCTGTGTGTGTGTTTGGGGGTCTCTGTGTGTGTGTTGGGGGTCTGTGTGTGTTTGGGGGTCTCTGTGTGTGTTTGGGGGTCTCTGTGTGTGTGTTGGGGGTCTGTGTGTGTGTTGGGGGTCTGTGTGTGTGTTGGGGGTCTGTGTGTGTTTGGGGGTCTCTGTGTGTGTTTGGGGGTCTCTGTGTGTGTTTGGGGGTCTTGGTGTGTGTTTTGGGGTCTGTGTATGTGGGGTCCGGGTCTGTCTGCCTGGTGCCCGGTCCCTGAGTCCCCTCAAGGAGATGAGATGATCAGGCGGGTGAAGAGATGCTGCCGGGGGTCCGGGGGGGTCCGGGGGGGGGGGGGTCCGGGGGTCCGGGGGGGTGGTCGGAGCCACTCTGTCTCCCAGCCCGTCCGGGCCGGGGCAGGCGGGTCGGACCAGAGGGAGCATGCAATTTACTCTGGAGATATGAGATAAGGTTCACACACACGTAGTGTTTCTTTTCTATTACAGCCGCCGTCCTCCTAAACACACACACACACACACACACACACACACACACACACACACACACACACACACACACACACACACACACACACACACACACACACACACACACACACACACACACACACACACGTGCGTGCAGTAGCACACATACCCACACTGAAAACCCACACATCCTAACACACACAATATACTCCCACAAACATTAATAAAAGAAAAACGTCATAGATGCTAAAGAATCCCTAGTGGTGAGTGTCACACAAGGACACATACACACACACACACACACACACACACACACACACACACACACACACACACACACACACACACACACACACACACACACACACACACACACACACACACACACACACACACGCGGTCGTGTTACAGAGAATCACGAGCTTCGACCGTACTCTGCACTCCACTGCACCGAGCTATGCTTCAGATTCCAACTGCATCAGATCAAATACAGAATTATATAATAGTTAATTAACAGAATTATCATTTCAGGATCTGACCTGACATTCTTAGAAAGGACAGAAATACATCTCCAAATAAAATACATTCTTATACATCAGGGGGTGTTTGACCAACCTGGTATCCAGGAGAAAGATGCCCACCAACCCCTACCTGCTCCTTATCCACATTTCACTCCATACTGTTTATCCCCTACCTGCTCCTTATCCACATTTCACTCCATACTGTTTAACCCCTACCGTCACTATTTTTACAGTCTAACCTCTACCTGCTCTTCAACAAAATGCCGCTCTATTTATACTGTCCAACCCCTACCTGCTCCTTAACGACCTTGTCACTCCATATATACTGTCTAACCCCTACGTCAGTATTTATATAGTCTAACCCTACCTGATCCTGACCAACATCACTAGATACACCGTGTAATCATTCTCTGCTCTTTAATGAAATGTATCTAAAAAACTAAAAAACGCTTTGGATAAAATCATCTGTTAAATGACTGAATAGTTACATAAATAAAATTAAGCTTAATTAAAGCAATTAATTCTCATAAACCCAAGTATAATTAGTGGATTAAACGTGTAATGTATTGTGATGCATCCGTGATAATAGGATAAACGTTATGTTAGGCCTTAATGCGTGTAAACAGACGTTTAATTCATCTCTCAGCAGAGAGAAGAGCTGACATTTGGTGATGTACCAGGGAGACAGTCGGATCGTCAAACACTCATGAATAATACATGAACCAGTCGCAGCATAAACCACACAGAGCTCCGAGTGATTTGGAGGGAATGGCTCCAAGCACTCCACCTCTCCGAGGCCAGGCCATGGGCTGGGGGGGGGTTAGATGCCTTGCTCATGGTCAACAAGTACTAAGCGTTCGTATGAACCAGCAACTCTTCCCCTACCTGCTCAGTTTCCCTAGATTCTGCAGCCCGAGCCACCATGGCTTATTAACGTGTGTGTGCGTGCGCTTGTGTGTGCGTGTGTGTGTGTGTGTGTGTGTGTGTGTGTGTGTGTGTGTGTGTGTGTGTGTGTGTGTGTGTGTGTGTGTGTGTGTGTGTGTGTGTGTGTGTGTGTGTGTGTTGTAGAGCATCCTCCTCCCTGGTTTCCCCAGCTAATTGATTTTGATTTGAATTGGAATCTATTAATATAATTAGACATTGGATGTGAGGATTTAGTCCTCTTGATAAATCAGCAGAACAGAAACTCTCAGCTGCACGTCGGAGCGCAGGCTCGGCACGCCAGTTACAACAAAATAACTTCAACTACCAAAACCACGCCAACAACAGCTACAAAACCAGGAAGTATACAACCACAATCACACCAACTAGAGCATCAATACCAGGAACAACAACAACAACTACCTGACCTACAGCAACAACAAAAGATCCAGAACTACAACTACCTCAACTACAGAAACAATACACGGCACTACACCGACAACAAACCAACAATACCAGGAACTAAAACGATTTGGCGACGACAACACAACGGGGTCGACCCTCCGGTGAGTGCTGAGAGCAGTCCAGTCCATTAAAGTCCATATAAAACATGTCTGGGTGCTATTCCACAGCGTTTAGGGCACTAAGAGCGTTCCGGTGCCGAGGGGCGCTTCCACTCCGCGGGGCCGGGTGTGAGCCGGCACCGCGGCCGTAGATTGACAAATAAAGCGCCTCCGGTTTGCAGCCCGACGCCCTAATGGTAGATAATTGTGGGCTTGCAGCACGAAGCGTAGGTATGCTATGCAAATACAACGAGGAGGAGCGTTTCCCCAGCGCGGTTCTGCATCTCTGCCTCCTGTCGTTATGTAGGCCAGGCCGTGCGTGGCGCGGTGGACACGGGCCACTATTAATAGCCACGTTGTTGATCGTCTTTGAGGAAACTTTAGAGTCTACGGTTGAATCTCCGGTATCACTTCGACGTGAAATACCCCCCGATGGATGACGTCCCCCCGGTGAACGAACCACTAGGGGAGAATAACGTAATAATAACACCGGCGCCATGTCCTCCTTTTTAACCGCCCCGTAAATAACGAGCGTGGGACCGTGAGCCGCCTCCAGCGGTCTGAGGTCACTTGATTGGTTGTAAGCGGCTCCGGGAGAGGCTCCGGGAGAGGCTCCGGGAGGGGCCCTGGGAGCGTCTTGGGCCCCATTACCTCGGGAGGCCGGTCACTTCATTTCAAGGCTGTGGTTTTCATTAACCGCCGTCGCCCCCCCGCCTATTAGGAGAGGGACTGCTTGGCCGCCGCGTGGCCATCTGGCTGCCGCGCTGCCGGCAGGCACCACGCCGACTCCACTGCGCGCCCAGTGAGGGGCCCGGGCTGATAGGGGAGGACACGGCCCTCTGTGACTCAGGGGGAGGGGGGGAGGGGGAGAGGGGGGGGAGTAACGAAGGGGAACAGCCAACAGCGCGTGCTGAGGAATGAGAGAGAGGCGAGGGAAAAAGGGAGGGAGGATGCAAGCAGACAAGATACGCAGTTATCATTGGTCCGTCCGTCTGTCTGGGTCTATGTTTCTATCTTTCTGTTTGTCTGTCTGCCTGTATTTTTAGCTTTCCGTCTGTCATTCCGGATGGCTGACTATCCATGTACCTTTTGTATCCGTCCATCTATCTGTCTGTCTATCTGTCTGTATGTCTATCCGTCTGACGGTAATTAACCTCGCTGCTGGTGGGACCTAGACGTATCATTATTACGTATTACATAAGATCATGTAATGATTAGCCCCTGGGAAGACTAAATGAACACCCAGGGGTGTGTCTGTGTGTATGTGTGTGTAATGTGTGTGTTTGTGCATGTGTCTGCGTTTGTATGCGCGCGCGCGTGTGTGTGTGTGTGTGTGTGTGTGTGTGTGTGTGTGTGTGTGTGTGTGTGTGTGTGTGTGTGTGTGTGTGTGTGTGTGTGTGTGTGTGTGTGTGTGTGTGTGTGTGTGTGTGTGCGCGTGTATGCGCGCCTGTGTGTGTGTGTGTGTGTCTGCGTGTGTGTGCGTGTGAGTGCTCTCATCATAGCGAACGACAGAGGGGGTAACTTCTTGCCAACTTCTCCCCAGAAGGGGAGGACCTGCCCGCCTGCAGTACCGTGCGCCGCCGATAGGAGCTGTCCTTGGTGCTGAAGCACCAGGCTGTCCGCGGCGCTGAACCTCCACCAGGCTGCTGGAGCCCAGAGCACATAAAGCAGGCAATCCGCTTACGGAGCGTCCAAACGAGAAGAGCTCCGCGTTTCTCTCGCTCTTCTTTCTCTGACAAATCGACTCCAGTCTCCGAACTGCTGAGCAAGTGAGAGAGGGAGAGAGAGAGAGACAGAGTCCGCCTATGAGGCGATATTCTCCAGCACTTGGGCTCTCGGTTCCGCTTTTCCTTTTTTGATTTGTTTCAACCAGGAAGTATTTCATACGAGGACGGATTTTGCGAGCGATCGGCGACCTCGACTCCTCCAGACATGCGTCTCCGGAAAGAGCGTCATGCGAGCGGCTGGGTGGCCGTGTGGGTGGTCGCGGCTGTCCTCGTCAGCACCCAGGGACAAGGTAGGACCTCACACGCACTTTGGGGAGGGGTGGGGGGGGGGATCCGCGTCTCTGTCTGCGGTTGAACTGCGGGTCTGCGGGGTGACAGCGTCCGCGCCTCCCGGCAGCGGACGGCTGATCCACAAGTGCGTGAGTGTGTTTGCGGTTCGCTTCATGCATTTCTTGTTGTTGTGTGCTAGTAGATCGATAGTAGATCGAGTCTTCAGAACCGGACTCGGTGCCGTTTTCTCTACGTCTTGGTAACTAAGTTGATAACTACAAATAAAGGTTGGGATTGATTTCTTGGAATCAATAGTGGGACCTAAAATTGGACAATTATTTGAAATATTATAATAATATAACAATGAACTCATAATAAAAAAAATCCATTTAGCATTTCTTAAAAAAAAAAAATCGTTGTCACAAAAAATTTATATATACTTTAGTTCGCTTGCTCCCAATCGGGAGTTTTCGCAATTAATGGAAAGTTATATTACCTTTAATTCTTTCATACAAACACACACACACACACACACACACACACACACACACACACACACACACACACACACACACACACACACACACACACACACACACACACACACACACACACACGTGCACACAAATACAATTAAAATCCATATTACAATCAAACAGTACCTGTCATTTTCTATTCAAATATGTGTGACGGTATTGTTGACATAGCGGTGTGTAAACAATGAGTATAGTGTGTGTGTGTGTGTGTGTGTGTGTGTGTGTGTCCTTGTCTGTGTGTGTATGTGCGATGTGTATGGTGTGTATGTGATGGCATTGTTGACATAATGGTGTGAAAACACGGAGTACAGTGTGCGTGTGCGTGTGTGTGTGTGTGTGTGCATGTGTGTGTGCGCGTGCACAGGGCCCGTTTGACTGACGTGTCCCTGGCTGTAACACTAATCCTGAAGATTACTTCTCAGGCTGTTTGACACGGGCTGCATTAGTCCCGCCTCCGCCGGATTCATTATCACTCGTCTGTCTCCTGCGATGACATCATCGCCACCCGTCTCTCGGGTCAAATCCGTCCCTACCCTTCAGTTCAGCCTCTCCTCCTCCTCCCCCCCCACCTCCTCCACCTCCACCTCCTCACCCTCCATCCTTCTATCTCTCACTGTGGGGGATGTAGCGGGTGGAAGTGACACCCTCTCTCTCCCCTCCCTCTCTACCCCCACCCTCTCCCTTCCCTCTCTCTCCCTTAATCCAGAGGCCATCTCTGGTCCTCTCTGGTCCTCTGGTCGTCTCTGGTCTCTGAGACGCTTCATTAAGGACGAGTGTTGCTTGTTTCCTGAGTTTAAACCTTGTGGTGGAAGACGGTAGCCAGGTGGACTAGAGCCTCCTCACACAGAGAGCTTTTCACCGTGTGCTATTCCCACTCTTTAAAATTGAGCGGCTGCATTCATCCGAAAGGACTCGTTGAATAAGTCTTTAAGGAGCAGGTCGGGGTTAAAACACAGCGCACGCGCCGCTGTTGGCACGCGGACACAGAATAATAGAGCGTCCTTTACGGTGAAACAGAACGCAGCCTCGTTCCTGTCCTCAGTTAAAACACGATGATTGTGTTTCTCTTTCGGGTCATGCTTCAAACGTGAGTCACGGCTCTCTCGCGCTCCGCATGCTTTGGGCTCGAGGGCGTCTCGCTGAAGGAAGACCGCAGGGATGGGGGAGGGGGACATCGGGGATTGAACCCATAACCTTTCAGAATCAACCACACTGACCGTTCTGCCTCTGACCTTTAGGCTAACATGCTAATTGTTTCCCCTTGGACGGTAATGCAATGTATGACCCCGATCTACTCACTACTCACCGGATCTCAGTAGAAGTACTAGTACCCTACGTGGTAGTACTGGACTACTCAGCGAGTACATTTTCTCTGTGACACCGCTGCTCGTCTCTGAGGTGTTTTGTTGAGTGTTTGGGTGTCACATGGCCACAGGAAACACAGTACTCGAAACGAGATGGGCTTGATGGACATTGATTTACACTAGGCCCATCCGCACACGGACACGCACACACTCACACTGACACTCACACACACACAGCAACAGCGGTGAGAGTGTCCTGATGGTTAGTAGTGGAAGAGGAGAAATGCATCTACACCTCTCTCCTTAAACACACCTGCATGCTCTCTCCCTCTCCCGCTCTCCCCCTCTCCCTCTCTCCCTCTCTCTCTGCTTGCTCTTTCCATCTCTTGCTTTCTCTCTCTCTGTCTCTGTCTCTGTCTCTGTCTCTGTCTCTCTCTCTCTCTCTCTCTCTCTCTCTCTCTCTCTCTCTCTCTCTCTCTTTACCTCTCTCTAGCTCAAATACTCCCAGGAGAGAGAGAAAGAGAAAGAGAGAGCGAGAGAGAAAGAATGGCACTCTATTTTTAGAGTCCTATAACACATTTCATCTCCCATTAATGAATTCAGCCTGAAGTCCTGAAATCATCTGATGTATTTACAAAAACACTATCATGACACCGGCGCTGGAGACGGGCTAATTACCGTCTAAATATAGAATCCTGGAAAGGCGGTTGGGGCCTTGCGAGGCGTTGTCCTATTTATCCTTGGAATGCTCCGATGTTGTTTCCCGCTCAGCCCGGACTACTTAGGCTAGATAAGCACACTAATTGCACGATAACCCATCATTTCATAATTTCCCCCTCTTCAAGCACTTCCATGGCCATGATAACTGCTAAATAATAATCCAATTTTCTTATCTTGTTTAGTGAAAATCTGCGTCAAAAACCTCCACTGAAACATTTCACGGATTTCTCTCGAGGTTGTCCTCTGCTCTGGAATTAAAACACACCGAAACGGGAGCGCGTGAGTCCAGCCTGGAGCTCCAGAGCCGCGGCGGTTAACAGATCTTTGATTGCCGTATAATGAAATGTAATCCGACGTGACCTTGCACTGTGACCTTCCACCTGTCGCTGCATCTCGTCCGGCCGCGGAACCGTCTCTCCGTACTGAAGAGAGGGACGAACCGAAGGAGCTGGAGTACGCTGCCGACACATCGCTCTGTTCACATCTCCTCCAGTGTCTCCTTTTAGACAACCGCTTCTTTGTTCAGCGAGCGAAAACGTAATTATGTGGACTTATTTGCTGAAACAGAGTTTCTGCCAGATTTGTGTGTGTATCTCGAAGGCTCTCGGAATATATATTCCGCATGACATGTTTGATTGAATATATTCAGACTGCGGAGGACTGGGAAGGTTCACGGTGTGTTGTTGGACCGCACTGGGTGTACTGGGCTGCTGTATGGTGGGGTGTAATTTAGGGCGCGTCGTATAGAATCATTTGCGACTCGTACGGTACGGAGCGAAATCAGAGCGACAGCAAAACGTACGCAAGGAAAAATGAAAAAGCCAAAAGGAGGCAGAAACATGAATTCAATCAGAGTGAAGTTGAAAAGCATATATTGAGGAAAGCAAGAACACACACACACATGCACGCCCGTGCAAACACACACGCATGCACACACAAACACACACACACACACACATACACACACACACACACACACACACACACACACACACACACACACACACACACACACACACACACACACACACACACACACACACACACACACACACACACACACACACACACACACACACAATACCTGGAACTCCATATAAACATAAAAAAATATCAGATGTCAGATGAATTTTGTCTGGCTCATGAATTGTTTGTCCGTTTTGCAGATGTCATAAAACTACTCCTGCTACATCCTTTAAGGTCAACGTCTGCGTGATACGGTTTCATGTAATTCTTCAGTATGCACATTACTGTATGCGTCACTGTAATAATTAACTATAATAGCACCACAACCAGAGATATGGGGACTGTTCATTTTTTTATTCCTGTGATAAAGTAGTGGAACGACATCTCGTAATGGAATTATTTTTGTAGCTCAACCGACTGTGTTCCAACACCGCCATCGCCCGAGACTATTTCCAGGAGGTAAAAAGCTAAGGGGTGTAAAAAGTGAAATCAGGTTTGGAATAGGTATCTGCACACCCACTCCCTCCCGGAGACACTCGGAGCGCAGCAGTTTTATACTTTATTTTCGTCTGCTTCAAAACACTTCAGTGGGAAAACCTCTTCGGGAAGGGGGAATAAACAAGACCTCAGTCGTCTGATGGTTTGAATTAGTGGAGGTGGCGGCTTGTTAAAATGCTCCGTGGGCTCCGACTGTCACCCCTGTCTCCCCGTCGTCTCCCTCTCTGCTCCGTGCTCTCTCCTCCAGCAGCTTGCAGCACCTCCACCCCCCCCACCGCCCCCCCCCCCCCCCCTCCCCCCCCACCCCCTCCTATCCGAGCCTCCCGATGCAGGACATCTTCATTTGAACTAAAAGACGTTTAAGCGCCTGATTATTACGCCTCCATATGGCGAGAGGAGAGAGCGCCATCTCTCTCTACCGCGGCGCTGCCTCATGTTACGTTCCTCCTGCATTCTGCTGAGCCTGTTAGCGTTCTCCTCGCACATTATCTGGGCTCGTTACTGCATCGGGGTTTAGCGGGGGGGGGCAGCTGTGTGTTTATGTTCCCTAAATCTCATTAGGTGAATTACAACGCTGCCTGGGTGAGGGAGCCGTCCTCACACGCGGCTTTCTGTTGGTTTTGATAAGGAATAATACACGCAGGCACATTATTATAATAAGAATATTCTTCTTCTTCTGCCCGTGATCCGATGTAGGACTGACGTGACAGCTGGTGTAACAAGGCTCGCCCGCGCGGTCTCGGGATATTACGGGGGATTACTGTGTGTTCCGCGCAGTGCTAACTATGGGATAGAGCTGTTTGAATGGGACATGTGTTCCAAAGCGCGCAGGATTTGCATTGTGCGCTGATTATGGTAAAGAGGTTTATCAATTAGTGTCATTTGGAGATTTGTTTAGATTGCCTGTGGGTTTAAGATCAATTCCACCCATTGAAATTTTGAAAGCGTTTCTTCTTTCATGAAAAGTTTATCAAATTAGGAATTTAATATGGGTTTGGAATTCTGTGTGATGCTGGGTTAAATCACTCGTTAATGTTTTCATGTAACTAATATTTAAAACAACCTGTTAAAAAAGAACTGGAAAGATAAAGTATACAACATACTGATACTGATACTGACCTGAGTCACAGCGCCATTGAAACATTGTTTTTAAATAATAATTGTATGTGCATGTGGTTTGTAACATGAAGTCCGGTTCCTGATTTTATTCATTTATCACTATGTGGGATTACATTCTTTAGGGCGTTTCGAGAGCTCCCTATTCACAATCGAGTTGCCATAAATATGCATCGTATTTCCGTTAATCCCCAGGCTAATGATTTAAAGATCATTAGATCAGGGTCGACCCCATGCGGTGAGTACTGCGTGTTGAGCGGTGCGGGCGTCTGAACCATTTCAGTAACAGCAAGTAGCAGTACGGAGCCAGCACTACAACGCTACAGCACGTCTCCCAGTGCATCGCGGCTCTGTTCACAAACACCCACCAATCGTGATGAAGACAAACTCTGTCTATCGCGTTGCACTCCTCCCCTCCGGCGCGGCTCTAAACCCATAAATCCCTTTCTTAAATTCCAGAGGAGGGACTCGCACGCGACACCTGTTCTCTTACATTCCCTCTCTCTCTCTCCCTCCATCTCTCCCCCCCTCTCCCTCTCTCGCTGGGTTGCATGATTAACTTCATTAGGGGCTATTCAGCATCTGTGTGCTGTCATAATTAGTTTAACTTTCGCGCGGGCCCTGGATGGTAAATGGCCGTCATTATGGCAGAATGCCCCCCCCGCTTTAAGAGGCCTGGCGTCTGTACAGCCCCCCCCCCCCCGACTCTCCCCCTCTGCCTCCCCCGCCCCCTCCCCCGTGAGGTGAGGTGCTCGCTGGCTGGCTGAATGGCGCTCATTTTCACCTCTTCATGTGCAAATGCGTCCCCCCCCCCCTCGTCCCCCGTCCCCCCCCGCCATCGCTCCATCGCCTCGCTCCCCGCATCCTAATTTCGTGCGGGTGCTGCTGAACACGTGTTCTCCCCCCCCTTCCTCTTCCTCTTCCTCTTCCTCTTCATCAAGGGTTCAGTTTTATGCTCCTCAGCCTGCGTGTTCCCGACCTGCTCCCCTGAGAAGGGTCTGGTCCCGGGGCGGGGGGCGGGAGGGGTCCAGGTGCTGCTCTGGATAGACCTGCCCGCCGGCTTTCTTCCTCGGCTCTATCGGTAGATCTGCGACCCCAAAGAGGGAGGCTGACGTCATTTGCCAGCATTTTGTTTTTTACTGAGAGTTCACGACTTGAGCAGGAGGACACTTAATAGAGAGTGAGGTCCAGGAGACGGTGGTGTCAGCCCGAGAGAGAGGGAGAGAGATGTGACGGAAATGTTTGGAGAGGGGAATCATCAGGGATCACCACAGCCACAACTCTTCTGTTTTGGCACCGCAGTGGTGGAACGAGCTCCCTGCCGACGTCACTCACCAGCTGCCGCAAGTCACTCAAGACCAGTGTTGCCACAGTTACCTTGAAAAAGTAATCCGATTACTGATTACTAGTTACTCCTTAAAATAGTAACTAAGTTACTTTACTGATTACTTGGTTTTAAAAGTAACTAAGTTAGATTACAAGTTACTTTATTAGTTACATTTAGCTGCGAAAACACCCGCTGCCGCCTCAAAAAAAAAAAGTCAAGACTCACTTGTTCAGAGTTCACCTCGACTCTGCACAGCCTCCCCCTTACCCCCCCCCCCCCACACAAACGCATTATTATATGTTGTACGTTCTTGCACTTGAAAGTAGTACTTAGTGTCTTGTAGCATCTTATCCTAGCTAACTTTGTTGCGTACAGGGAACGGGCTAACCTAGTGATTGTTAGTGCTTGGCAGCTGGTTCTATGAACATCCTTACCGTACCGACAGCGATATATTGTCGTTTTCTTCTGACAAATGCGCTGATCGTGAGTCGTCTGCTCGACGTCCCTAAATGTGAACGTACACACGTCTCTGCGCCGCCATGGGGTCCGTCTCCGCGTGGGGAGAAGTGTTCCCTGCAGAAACGCTGAATCACCCCGGCAGCGTCTCGTCCGTTGGGTTAAGAGCCGCTCCGACAAGAGTGATGACAGTGTCTTTCTAAGGAGGCCTGTGAAGGACCCGTCCGGTCCGGCCTCGGAGACACGCGCCACGCCGCACGGCGTCCTGGCGGCCTAACGGATTCAGAAAGCGCGACCGACCCAATTGTAAGTCTCCCACGCGCTTCAGCCGACGTGTTGGACGTCTCACTCCCCAGCCTGGGTGGAACCGGTCTCCCTGCGTCTATGAAGTCCCCCCCCTGGCTGTCTCTCCTCTCGGCCACATCAGAGGGTGAGCAGGGTTTATGGTTGGACCCCCCCCCCGCCCCCCTCTCCCTGTATCGATCCCTCTGCTTGTTCCGTGACAAACGGCACAGAAAAGTGGTTTCCTCCCCCCTCTCCTCCCCTCCACTCATCTCCTCCCCCCTCTCCTCCCCTCCACTCATTTCCTCCCCCCTCTCCTCCCCTCCACTCATCTCCTCCCCCCTCTCCTCCCCCTACCAATCTCTCTCCCTTTTCTACTCTCATCCTTTACTTCTTCTGCCCTAATCTCATCTCCTCCCCTCCTTCCCCCTCCTCGCATCCCCTGCGTTGATCTCCTCCCCTCCTCCCCTCCTCCTCCTCCTCCTCCCCTCCTCCCCTCCTCCTCCCCTCCTCCTCTCCTACTCCTCTCCTCCTCTCCTCCTCTCCTCCTCCTCTCCTCCTCCTCTCCTACTCCCCTCCTCCTCCTCCTCCTCTCCTCCTCTCCTCCTCCCCTCCTCTCTGAAGAGATTAGACCCCCATGGTCGACTCCCCCGTCTCCCCCATCACTGCCCCCCTTCACCCCTTATCTCCCCCATCAGCCTGCCATCAGCCCCCCCCCCTAGCCGCCAGATCCCATCTAGAAAGCATTTCATCTGGGTGTGTGTGTGGGGGGGGGGGGGGAATGTGGTAAAAAGCAGGTAATAGGCTGTGTAGCGGTGGTGGGGGTGCTGTGGTGTGTGTGCATGTGTGTGTGTGTGTGTGTGTGTGTGTGTGTGTGTGTGTGTGTGTGTGTGTGTGTGTGTGTGTGTGTGTGTGTGTGTGTGTGTGTGTGTGTGTGTGTGTTTGGGGTGGATGGGTCTATTAGTATTCCCAGGTAGTGCTGACCTCTGTCAGACCCCACCTCACCCCCACCCACCTCACCCCCACCCACCTCCACCTCCACCCACCAGCAACGTTAATTTACTGTGAAAAGTTGTAATTGAATTCATCAGGGAGGGTAAACATATTATAAGAGGCAGATGAAGATACCAGTGTTGTGCGTGTGTGCGTTTCTGCAGGTGCAGGTGCAGGTGTGTGTGTGTGTGTGTGTGTGTGTGTGTGTGTGTGTGTGTGTGTGTGTGTGTGTGTGTATGTGTGTTTCTGTGTGTGTGCGTGTGTGTGTGTGTGTGTGTGTGGGAGGATCACAGCCTCACAGGTAATTGAAAGGCAAGAATTGTTGCCGGGCGCGGACCCGTCCGGAACGCTTTGTTGTTAAAAGAAACGCAGGAGCCGCGAACAGGAAGCGGGTTTGCCGCCGTTTCCCCTTCCCCTCGTGCTTTCGATTCATAAAAAGATTCATGGTAAAAAAAACAGGACGACGAGTGTTTTACTGGAGTGTGATGTGCAGTATTGATAACCTGCTCATCCCGTTGGTTCCGCTCCGATAAGCTCTCCGACACTCTGCTTGTTGATAGAACATCTTCCCCCAGCGAGCCGCTCTGTAAACCGGTTCCCGCTCTCCTCACCGCTCGGTGTGCGGCGCTGGAGTGTGTAGCGGTAATCGCCCTCTGACACGGAGGGGATCTTGTGCGTGCGTGCGTGCGTGCGTGTCCTTGTGTGTGCGTTTGTGTGCGTGCGTTTGTGTAGCGGTAATCACCCTCTTGACACGGAGGTGTGCATGCATGCGATGCCTACGTGCGTTCGTGCATGCATGCGTGCACTTGCGTGTGTGCTTGTGCGCATGCACGCGTGCGTGTGTGTAGCTGTCCAGCGATGCTCTTCCAATCGTCCGCTCGGTGGTTTGGTTAAGCCTTTTCCCAACGATGCCTCAAGTGTTGGGTGGGAGCTGCGTGTCCTGACGTGTGAGCGGCCGTAGGAGGGCCGGCCCTCGGCCCGGAGGGTCATTGACACATTAAAGGCGAAGGGAGGGGCGGTGTGGCCGGTCGGCCCGGTCCAGCGGTCCTCTGCGTGATTGCACGTCTTCTGTGGAGATGAAGAGCACTGGAGCGTCCTCACATCTCCGTCGGCCGCTGAGAATGGATTACTGGGAGTGGGAACAGCTGGAGCTCCTCTGGCCGCCTCTCATTGATCGCTCGACTCATTCTTTAGGTGTGAAGGCAGGGCCCCCCCCCCCCCCCCCCCTTCTCTCACCCCCCCCCCCCCCCCCCGTTCTCTCACTCCCCCCCGTCCCCACACACCCCCCGCCGGCCACCAGATGAAACCATGAAAGTCGTTTCTTCCCCACTCGGTCTCCAGCCTGCGTTCTGAGGGCAGGATCGTACAGGACTCCATCGACGCCCGACGTACGCCAGAAACAAAACCAAATTGCTCCGATATTAGATTGGGTTGAAGGAGCTGCCGCCGCCTCCCTCTCTGTTTCAATCCTCTCTACTTTCTTCTCTCCAGATCAGATATGAATCATATGCCGGGTGTTAAAGCTGACACCAGGCCGAGGTGTTACAAAATAAAAGGGATCGTAACAATGCCGGCTGCTCGCTGGGCAATCTGGTTTGGACCGAAAGTCGATATGGCTGCGATGCGTGTGTTCAGATGAACGGTGAAGTCATCAGCGATCCGGGAACCTTGCCGTTCATCTCCTGCTCTCTCGCTCTCTCTCGCTCTCTGTGTCTCTCTCTCTTTATCTCTCTCTCTCTCTCTCGCTCTCTGTGTCTCTCTCTCTCTCTCTCTTTATCTCTCTCTCTCTCTCTCTCTCTCTCTCTCTCTCTCCTCTCCCCTCTCCCTCTCTCTCTCTCTCTCTCTCTCTCTCTCTCTCTCTCTCTCTCTCTCTCTCTCTCTCTGTGGTCTTGTTCACTGCCTTTAAAGTAGTTTCTCCCTCTATGCATCCTTCTTGTTTATTTACATTTACATCAATACCTCAGAGAGAGAGAGGGGGGGATAAGGAGTGAGGGGAGAGGGAGAGAATGAGAGAGGAAGAGAGAGAGAGAGAGAGAGAGAGAGAGAGAGAGAGAGAGAGAGAGAGAGAGAGAGAGAGAGACAGAGAGAGAGAGAGACAGAGAGAGAGAGAGAGAGAGAGAGAGAGAGAGAGAGAGAGAGAGAGAGAGAGAGAGAGAGAGATGTGAGTGTGTTGGTGTTAGTGAGTTCCTCTAACCTGCAGCAGACAGCAGAGCAGAGTAACCGCTCCCAGGGACATTGGTTTGATGGATCCCTTATTCCCTCCTTCTCTCCAGTTTTCTTCTACACTGGTTTGACATACTGGGAATATACTCCAGTACAATAACTAATAATAGAACGCTGGCAGGCGGAGATAACCCCAAGAAAAACGATGCTCTCAAACCCTACTAACCTGACTATAACAAACCTAACTAACCATACTAACCTAAGAGATAACTAACCTCTGATAAAAATATACTCTAGAGAACTGATAATACTAGACATATAAACCATGGGAAATATATTCTCTGATGAATAAATTCTCTGATACAAATGCCCTCCATGAGTATATACTACTCTATACTCGTGAGAACCCACTGTACTCTGATAGAAGCAGTCTGGTAGACCCCCCAGTCTCCACTGTGAAGTATCCACCCCCCACCCCTTGAGTCTTGTTGCTGCTGGGAGTTTCTTGTTATGTGTGCATTGGCTGTGTGGGGAAATTACTTGGACGGCAGGGGGTCTGGGAGACAGAAACAGCTGTTCAGAGGTTGTGTTTCAGTATTCCGGAGCTTTCTGCTCTCTAAGCCTCGCTCGGCTTTCTCCACAATGGCATAAAAACTGCTTTATCGGGCGAAAGAAATCAAATGATTGGTGTGCATGCGTGTTTGTGTTCTGTGTACGTTTGTGTGTGTGTGTATCTGCTTGTGTACGGTGTGCGTGCGTGTGTGTGTGTGTGTGTCTGTGCGTTGTGTCTCTGTGTGTGTGTAGGTGTGTGTGTGTGTGTGTGTGTTTATCTGCATGTGTGCACTGTTGTGGGGATTGGGTGCAGCTGTCTGCAGAAGTATTCTTTATGATAAATCATATCTCCTTATACTATATATAGCGGGAAAAAACTGCAAATCCACCAACAAAAAGCCCATTCCTGAGAACAGCGGCCGATAGCACGTTACATGAAAGGCCGCCGACGGCCGTCGGACGGCTGACACTGCGGAGGCCCGAAACTCGCATCTTCGGAGAATAAATACAGCGTTGGATCGTGATCCTGGCGCTGTGCCCGCCACTGGACTTAATCTGGATTAGGGGCCGGGGCCGGGGATGGGATTGGGGCGCGCGGTCGGCTAAGCCGCGCCAAGGGCTGGACAAGGGCTTCCCGATGACAGCGCCGTGCCTGTCGACTCCGCCGCCGCCGCCGCCCGCCCGCTCCGGCGGCGAGCCTCCACGGCGAGTGATGAGCATTTGCATAATGTCATTCTGATTTTCATGGAGATCAGCGGTTAAAATGATAATTTCCCCCTCTTGCCCACTTTTCAGTATTCATAGCTCGGCCCCGATAAAGGAAATTGCATGTATGAACAGTCGCTATGGGAACATCCATTGTGTTTCCTTTGAGACTGTGCGTTATTTTTATCTTAATTATTACATTTCCCAAAGAGTAATTTCAGCGGCCGGGTTCTGAATAGTTGTACTAGTACCGCAATGTATATATTAGCATACATAGCTAAGAAAATATGATCAGGGACCGAGGGCTCAATGGCAGGTTCCAGTCACATACGAACTGAATGAGTTACCGTGGTAACATAACACAACAAGGGTTTGTTTTTTGTATCAGACGTTTGCCGGACCAAATCCGTGCTATCCTTAGACGTGTTTTTCTTTGGTGGGCGTCAAACTAAGCTAAGTCTCTGGTCTCTCCCGGCTAATGATAGCGTAGCTTTGTGAAACAACCCGAACAGGGAATAGGGATTCATGATTGGCTCGGCTTTGAAGGAAACATATTGATTCCTCTGAAGAATCCCTCTGAAGCGCTCTGAAGAAAACAACAAGAATATGAAATACGATTTTTACAGCGAGTCGGAAAAAAACGTTGTCCTCTGAGGCTCAGAGCCGACGCTGTCGCCATGTTTGGCTCCAAACGACCGTTGAAGGAATGATCCGCTCGTACGACTGACATCCGCACCATGTACCTTGCTTTTCTTGTTTTTTATTCAACGAACAACGACAATCATGAACGCACACACGTGACAATGGAGTCATTTTACGTGGCTAATATTATCTCCGAAGCCCAGAATATAAAGTATTATATTATATCTCCTGGGTTGTGTTTGAACCAGGGTTTCAAAAACAGCGTAGAGAAACCCTTTGAGTTTGTGACAGCGAGGACGTTGATGAGTGCGGCCTTGTGTGCTTTCATCACCACCTTCCCCCCCCCCCCCCCCCCCCCCCGTCCAGATAGGAGGCTGTCTGAAAACCAGCTATTTATCTCTGGAGTGGCTGGTGGTGGTGCTGGCGGAGGTTGTGGTGGTGGTGGTTATGGTGTTGGGGCTGGAGGTGGTGGTGGTGGTGGTGGTAATGCTTGGGGTGGTGATACTGGTGATACTTGTGGTAGTGGTGGTAGTGGTGATGGTGCTGATGGAGGGGGAGCAGAGACTGCGGTCTCGTTCTTTGCGGAGTGTATCTGACGCTGCTCACCTCGGCCTGGCTTCCCCGCTGCGTTCCACCGGAAGATTCCGTTTCCCGCATGGTAATAACGTCCGACTTTGACTGTATAGGAGTCGGCGCCGTTTGAGACCCCGAGATAAAGGCGGAGTTATTCTGCCTCGGAGCCGTTATCTCCAGCCAACACGGGGAGAAACAGAAACAATTCTACATTTTGTGTTCTTGTCACAGCAATTGATCACGACACGCTGGCCGCAGGAACCAGGCGACGGCTTTTCATAACATCTAACTAAGATAAGTCCTGCCTGCGCTTTATTCTTCCTCTGAGACAAATTAGTTTTTGTGTCGCCCGGTTATCAAGGCCTTTCTTAGATTGCGTGTTGTCCTAAGAATTGAGCTTATTGTGGAGAGAAAAAAAGGCGGTATTCAATCTAAGCTTCCTGCAGGAGCGTTTGTGTTTGTTCATTTTCCCGAGGACTGCTGAACTCAGAGCCGGGCTTTGTGTGAAACCCGACCGGAGGAAACCGTACCGCGGCCGTGATGTCGCTGCGACCGCACTTTCCCCCCCGGCTCCAAACTGAAGAGCTCTGCAAATCAACTTCAGCTATTCTCCGTCTGGCAAAACGCTGTGAGGAGACGTCACCGGGCCTGCACACCGGAGGGGTGGGGTTCTGTGTGCGTGACCTCGAGTGATCGCAGTGCAAACAGTGTGTGTCGTTTGTCGCAGAAGTTGGATCGGTGGCGTAAACACAAACTTGAGTTCAGTCGCGCACAAAATAAATCCAAATGACAACAGTGTGGCTCGCGGCTCCAGTGCAATTACCCCCATTAACCAACCCCCCCCCCCCATCCGCCCCCGCGGCCCCGCCCCCTCCAAGCGGGTCCAGGCGTCGTCACGTCGGCGACACAGAGCCCTGTCTGGAGGCGTTTACCTCGGCTGGCGCGTGTTGACGGCTCCTGGCTGCGGCTCAGGAGACGGCGCTGGATCACGACGAGCCCAGCGCACACGGCTAACCCGTTCTGACAGCGCTGTCTACACACACACATAGGATGCACGCACGCACATACAGATACACAAACACTCATACCTGCACACACTCGTACACATACACGCACACATACACACACACACACACACACATACATATGCATAAACATTCACGTACACACGCAAATACATACACACACATACACACACAAAGACTCACACATACACAAGGACACACATACGAATAAACACACATACACACACAAAGACACACAGTCACAGTCGCTCACACACACACACAAAAACAAACAATAAAATCCCCACAGTGATGCTTTCTGGTTTGTGCGTTCCCCGGTCGTGTCTGAACGGGGGGGGGGGGAATGTTGAAACAGAAACAGAATGCAGACAGAGGCACATTTCAACGACTGCGTATTGACTCCTGGAAAACTTAGGGAGAATAGTAAGCAATACGCGTCCGTTGCTGTACGTCAGCAATTCCTGTGGATGGTGGCAGGGAGACTGGCGCTACTGCAGAGTTTAGAACCCTCTGGGCTTCACGGGTTTGTGAATAATTTCACGAGGGCTGTCACCCCCACAAACACTCCTCTGTATCCATCTCGGCCCACCAATAAGGGTCTGAGACAAACAGCAGTGTCTGAGTTGAATCCCACTTCGAGAGACGTTGCTCGTGATGCGTCTGTCGCCCTTCCTGTCGCAGAACAGTCGCTCTTGTGCTTTGACTTTGGGTTTGTCGGCAATTTGGCACAAGGAGGCTTTTATGAGGGACGAGGCAGCATGATGTCTGCACAACAGCGACAACTGCCAAGTGGAGTGGATTAACCACTTGCTGGGCCGCTGGAACCGCGCTCTGCTCCTGGTGGAGTCAAGATGTCCCCCCAGACCTGCTTTCTAATCTGTACACTCTCCCCCTCCTCCCGACTGGTTTAGCACAGTTCAGAGGAGCCGTGTTAAAAACACAACACAACGCGGCGAGAGGCAACGCTTTACAAAACACAACGCTTTACAAACCAATGCTTTACAAATCACAACGCTTTACAAAACACGACGCTCTACAAAACAAGACACTTTACAAAACACAACGCTTTACAGAACCTGATGCTTTACAAAACACGCTTTACAAAATGCAACGCTTTGTAAAACCTGACACTTTACAAAACATGACGCTTTACAAAACACGCTTTACAAAAAATGACCTTTAGCCTACAAAACACACAATTAACAAAATACAACGCTTTCCAAAACACAAAGATTTACAAAACACAACGCTTACAAGACAGGAACATTGATTGGATGGTGAATTACTGACTGAAATGAGAAAGAAAATTAGTTTTGGCAGATATTTTGACACGTACGACGCTTAGCGTATGAAGCTAGCAGATTGGATTGAGCGAAGCCCAATGCTGAGTGTGTGCGCTAACAATTAGCGCTAACATCCAGTGCTAACACACGTCGGCGGCACCAATGATTATGGAAGCCAATGCAGAACATACTTCAAGGCAGCATTTGGAAACGATATTACAAGATAGCGTGTCTGTGCTCAGCCCAGTGGAAAGCAAGGGATCCGCACACAGCTGATTAATTAGCTTCACAAAGAACTTGAGATAATGGTGTGCAGAGCAGTTCAAAGTGTGGAATGCCTTAAAAAACCAAACGGATTATATCCGTGCCTTTGAGAGGCGGAATGTCTGGGATGTGGTGGTCTTGTAATTGTTGCCTGCAGTCTAAGCGGCAGAAAGATTGTTTCTGACATGAGGTCATTTCATTACCACTGGAGAAAGGCGGTCCAGCGCTAATTAAATAGATCTCGTTTTACAGGGATAAAAACAGGGAGTCCAACTCCTGCTATTTACCTTTTTTATGTGAAGTCGTGAAACCAAACTATTATTAGTATTATCTATTTTACAGCAGCAGCTTCTTAAATAAGTTGAACATGAAGGGAGTGGTTGTAAAAATCATTAATCCCGCTGTGACCTCCGACCAACAACAATGAGAGAAAGTGAGGCAGGCAGCATCACCCGTTGTAGAACAACAACACATGTAATTACAATACGAAAAAAAGGAACCTTGTCCCCACAAGTCTCCAACTTTATACCATTCACATACCAGCCGTGTACTTTCTGCGCTGCTGTTTTTCTTTTGTGTATTTACTTCAAAAGTAATAAGATTTACCGACAACATCGCTCTTTGAAACACGGCCAGCTGCGTGCTCGGCATCCCAGAATAGTCCTGGATCATTCACACTCCCGTTTGATTGACATGTTGTGTATCGCTGTCAATCGTTGCTGCTAATTAGCATTACCCCATTAAGTAATACGTTTCCCGTCGCGGTTTGTGTTGTGATGTTGTGGTGACGTGTTGACGTTACCGAGCTCTGATAGACAAAGGCATTCAGCTGACAAGATGGACGTCTCCACACTAATCACAGACGGGCTAAATAAAACCAGGAGGAGAATTTAGTGAGGAAGGAGGAGGGGGAAGGGGTCGTTTCCATGGTAATCCGGCAAGAAGAGGTCGTATCCGGTATGTGGAAGAAGGATGGAAGCACGAGGCGGGTGTAAGGCGGCTCGCCGGGTGTTCCACGGGGAGTGGTGGCCGGGCCGACGAGAATACATAAAATAAAGTCTCCTCTCCCCTGACCCCCCCCCCCGACATCAAGCGGGAGGAACAAATAAAGAGACGCAGAAGGAGGCAGTGGGGAGGCTGTGTTCTCGCCGGTGATGGGATGGCTGATTGTCCGCGGCCATCGCTCGGCCCGCGCTCGGCCCTCGTTCGCCCTCCCGTCCTCCCATCCCTGCGCTCCCTTGATCTGCAGAATGAGGCCGGGAGCGGGCCAGATCAAAGACCCGCAGTCCATCTGCCACCACGCGGGTTAAGACTGGGGGGGAGGGGGGAGGGAGGGAGGGAGGGGGGACGTGACAGACGGTAGAAAGGGAGGGAGAGAGAGAGGGAGAGGGAGAGAAAGAGAGTCTGATATTCTCTCAGAATTTGTTTGGTCCTGTATTCTCTTCAGCTGTAACACAATTGTATCGAATTCTCTGAGATGCATGTATCTATCTACTGTATATATGCTAATATGCTTATATCTATATATGCATATATTATGGATGGATGGATGTTTGGTTAAAGGGCACGACAGAAATTGCAGATGTCAGTTGCATTCCGTTTAAAGTTAGATTCGTTTTCCGATTTCGATTTAATTTCATAGCATTCTGCAGCGTGTGCATAGAGTTTATCATACAGTCCCAACAGTACAACAGCAGAATCTACCGTTAAAATATGATTCTTCCTGCAGTTCAAATATGATGTTTTCTACAGTGAAGGTATAATCTCTTCTACGGTTGACAATGTGAGCTACAATATTATGAGCATACATTTTTTTTTTTACTATACTTTTACAGTTGAATTGAATCCTTTCAAATATAATCCAGTCAAAATAGAATCTAGTCAAAACTATAAATATAATTCTTCCTGCAGGTAAAATAGATGTATCTATTCTAAGGTGAAAATGTAATGAATTAATCATTTAAAATATAATCTATTTCACAGTTCAACAGAAACTTCAGTTAAAATATAATCGACAGCTAAGCAGCCAGAACTGGATTCCTGTCGTCTCCTCCCGGTTCAAACCGGATATCGTCTGGCCGCTGACCCCAGTCAGATCCGGCTAATCAGCGGCCGTATGCAGTATTCCGCGCCAGGTACTGACGAGCTAATGATGAAGAAGAAAGCTGTCCTTCTGGCCTCTGGAACACTTTCCCCTAAGAGAGAGAGAAAAATTCAATTAATCATGTCGGGCTAATGAATAATTAAGCGAGGGAAAAAGACCATTCGGCGCCGCGGCGGCCTATTGTGCGCTGACTGCACCGTGCCTCGCTGCGTTGCCAGGTTTCTCATTAGCGGAAAAACTAACGCGACCCCCTGTTCAGAACGCCGCCGTGAAGACGAATCATCCTGACAAGTGTCAGTTCCCGCGTCAGTTTGTTGCTGCGTCGGTTTGTTTGTTTGTTTGTTTGTTTATCCAACTGATTTTCCACGGTTACGGAGAGAGAGAGGCGGAGCCGTCACGCAATCAGAGCTGCTTAGCGCACATTTGATGATATTCAACGTAAATCTGACAATTATTTATTGTATTAACCGCCTCCGTGCTTTTGAGCACAGCTATAAACGCGGAAGGCGAACCCGGGATTAAAGGAAGGTCTCAATTAATCCGTCACACAGCACACAACACGGAGCCTCTAATACATTTTACCAGCCTAGCGATAGCAGTCGTTTGCTTTGCATATTCATAACATATTTTATTATGTCTAGTATTTCTATCCCTCACTCCTGCTGTGACACACACATGTATGGAGTAAAATACGCCTAAATCTAGTCTTGGCTCATCTTATTAGCATGAGTTGAAGAAGAGTTGTGTAGGTGTTAGCATAAAATA
>NC_079418.1:31949945-31974945 GCF_026213295.1 Gadus chalcogrammus
CACACTGGGTGTGTTGATGTGGTGAAAGTCGGGTCAAAGACACACCTCCTGTTGCCAAGACAACCGCACAGATGGTGGAGACGGGGGGTCCGGTGGGGGGTCCGGCGGGTGGTGTTACCGTTGTAGTATTACGGTATTATCAATAGCTGTATTGTTATATTAGTATTGTAAAATGAAGTATTACAATTAATATTACCATAAGTATTAGTAGTGATATTATTAATAGTATTAGTATTAATATTGTTTTAATTTGTATACATATTCTAAGTATTCGTTTTGTTCATTTTGTTTGTTCATCTATTATTAGTAAATTATTTGTATTAGAATTATTATCATTAGAATAAAAAGTATTAATATATTAGTGATAATAGTAATAATGGGATTAGTATTTTTATTATTAGTTGTAATATTATTAGTATTAGTATTGTTGTTATTAGTGGTAATATACTAAGTAATAGTTATGTTTGGATTAGTAAAATTATAATAAGTGTAAGTATTGTAATTATTAGTGATAATAATATTTTTGGTATTAGTATTGTCATTATTATTAGTAATAATATATTTTATTTTCATTAGTATTATTATTAATGCTATTAGTATCCACATATGTACACAGCTGAATCGTTATGCCTCAATCTCAAGAAGATTCTTTTCGACCACTTTTATCAACTTCTTTCAGAGTGCACTTTCCAATCTTCTGCGGGAGAATCAGACGCATCAATCACAGGCTGAATAATTGATACCAGTCCTCTCATAGGTGTCTCTCTCACGGTGAAGTCAACGGGCCTGCATCTGTTTAACCGCTATTTGCATATCATTTAAATATCATTTAAATATCTCCTCCGCTCTCTCTCGCTCCGGACTGAGCGTGCTCAGATAGCGATGCTCTTTCAGATGAAGGGAGCCTCAAACAGTCCGGGCTCCAGTGAAGACTTTCTTTCTGTGTTTCCGCAGCTCGATAGCGAGCCTAAATTGAGTCCTGAACCTTATCATCAAACACAATAAAAAACGCGCATATAAATTAAACCCCCGCTTGTGAGTCCGTTCAGGGACAACAACATGACGGCGGTCTGAGTAACGGGCCTGTGTGCGCTCGACCGTTGTGGCGTGGGGTCTGTGTGTGTGTGTGTGTGTGTGTGTGTGTGTGCGTGTGTGTGTGGGTGTGTGTGTGTGTGTGTGTGTGTGTGTGTGTGTGTGTGTGTGTGTGTGTGTGTGTGTGTGTGTGTGTGTGTTAATGTGGGTGTGTGTGTGTTTGTCTTTGTATGTGTATGCATGTGTGTGTATGCCTGTGTCTGTATGTGTGTGAGTGTGTTTGTATGTGTGTGTGTGTTTGTATTTGTGCGTGTGTGTATATGTGTATGTATGCCTTTCTGTGTGCGTGTGCATGTGTTGTTGTGTGTGTGTGTGTGTCATTGCATCTGAAAGGAAAACGCTGACTTGAGCGCTCCGTCTGGGTTGCGCGGCGGCGGCGTGTAGAGGCCCGTCTCCCTCCTCATTCAGCCCCTCGGCTGATGAGGCTGAGGGAGATGCTGAAAGAGATGCAGATTGGAACAAACTGGTGAGCGGAGAGGAAGCAGAGTCTGAATGATGCTATTGATGAGGTTTTTCTATCTCTTAGTCACCTCTGTAATTATTACTATATACGCTTTTACCCAAAGTGACTCAGTGGGTGTCAGAGTTAGACAGTATAAGGAGCAGGTAGGGGTTAGACAGTACAGAGACAGGTCATTAAGGAGCAGGTAGGGGTTAGACAGTACAGAGACAGGTCATTAAGGAGCAGGTAGGGGTTAGACAGTAGAGTGACAGGCCATTAAGGAGCAGGTAGGGGTTAGACAGTCCAGAGACAGGTCATTAAGGAACAGGTAGGGGTTAGACAGTACAGAGACAGGTCATTAAGGAGCAGGTAGGGGTTAGACAGTACAGTGACAGGTCGTTAAGGAGGAGGTAGGGGTTAGACAGTACAGAGACAGGTCATTAAGGAGCAGGTAGGGGTTAGACAGTACAGTGACAGGCCCTCTCCAGGACGACTACAGATTAGGCTGCGGACGTTGGGAATTGAACCATAACCTTTTGTTTGGGAGTCGA
This sequence comes from Gadus chalcogrammus, assembly GCF_026213295.1. Taxonomy (NCBI): domain Eukaryota; kingdom Metazoa; phylum Chordata; class Actinopteri; order Gadiformes; family Gadidae; genus Gadus; species Gadus chalcogrammus. The sequence goes on from NC_079418.1 coordinate 31,952,031, forward strand.
TAAGCCTGACGACCGGACTATCTCCTTGGTGCTCTAAATCCCCACATCACAGACACATCGTAGAAACAGGAGTCTAGCCCTGAAGGGATGGCGTCAAATGCTCATCACTTCAGTGGTCAGCCGGGGAACAGGGGGAGGGTCCGTGTGTGTGATCTGTCCGGCGCTCCGACCGGGAGCGGCTCATTTGCACACCGGATGAGTTCCCCCCGTCCTCCCGGAGCGGGGCGAGACGAAGGGACCGCCGCCCCGGGCGCTGTCATTGACGTCGCCCTTGAGATCACGTGACGGCTCCAACTCCCCCCACGGCGCCCGGCCTCCTCCCGGGACCGTCGCCGCGACAACGATCCCCCAACCCTCCCCCCCACTCTCTATAAAAGCCAGGTACCGGCCCCATGTAGGCTGATCCACTGGGCTATGTAGCACTGAATAACCCCTAATATCAGCTCTATGTGATGAATAACACTGAATAACCCCTAATATCAGCTCTATGTACTGATAACACAGAATAACCCCTAATATCAGCTCTATGTGATGAATAACACAGAATAACCCCTAATATCAGCTCTATGTGATGAATAACCCTGAATAACCCCTAATATCAGCTCTATGTGATGAATAACACAGAATAACCCCTAATATCAGCTCTATGTGATGAATAACCCTGAATAACCCCTAATATCAGCTCTATGTGATGAATAACACTGAATAACCCCTAATATCAGCTCTATGTGATGAATAACACAGAATAACCCTAATATCAGCTCTATGTGATGAATAACCCTGAATAACCCTAATATCAGCTCTATGTGATGAATAACACAGAATAACCCCTAATATCAGCTCTATGTGATGAATAACCCTGAATAACCCCTAATATCAGCTCTATGTGATGAATAACACTGAATAACCCCTAATATCAGCTCTATGTGATGAATAACTCTGAATAACCCCTAATATCAGCTCTATGTACTGAATAACAATGAATAAAACCTAATATCAGCTCTATGTGATGAATAACACTGAATAACCCCTAATATCAGCTCTATGTGATGAATAACACTGAATAACCCCTAATATCAGCTCTATGTGATGAATAACACTGAATAACCCCTACTATCAGCTCTATGTGATGAATAACACTGAATAACCCCTACTATCAGCTCTATGTGATGAATAACACTAATAACCCCTAATATCAGCTCTATGTGAAGAATAACACTAATAACTCCTAATATCAGCTCTATGTGATGAATAACACTGAATAACCTCTAATATCAGCTCTATGTGATGAATAACACTGAATAACCCCTAATATCAGCTCTGTGTACTGATAACACAGAATAACCCCTAATATCAGCTCTACGCTCTTCTGACCTATGCTATTGACTTCCTTCTGGAACGTCCTCACGTCGGGTCTCAGTTTATTTAGTAGATCAGCTCTGGGGCCCCGTGGTGGCGCGCGTTTGACGGGCCCGCCGTTCGGGGGCCCCGGGGGCCCGCGTCTGAGGCCCCTTCATTCGTTGCCTTAACGAGGCGGCCCGGCTCTGGGTCGGTCCGGAGCAGATGGAGCTGTCAGCGCTCCTTAAGCCCGGACGTGGACCCCCTGCACGGCTGTCAGGCCTTATTAACGGGAGGACGGTGGGAGGGAGGGAGGGAGGGGGAGAGGGGGGAGGGGGGATGTAGGGAGGGGGGAGGGAGGAAGGGAGGGAGGGGGGAGGGAGGGAGGGAGGGTTTAACCACTGAGAGGCAGAGGAGGTGCAGGGGAACGTGGAATCACGGGAAGCAGAGCAAAGAGGTGTGTGTGTGTGTGTGTGTGTGTGTGTGTGTACCATGCCTTGGTGGACTTCTACCTCTCCTCTCTCCTCTCTCCTCCTTCCTCCGGGAGAGAGAGGAGGGAGAGGAGAGGTCTGGAGGAGTGATCGCCTGGGGACGCTCTCTCTCTCTCCTCTCTCCCCTCCTCTTCCTCCTCTCTCCTCTTCTCTCTCTCTCCTCTCTCTCTTCTCTCTCTCTCTCTCTCTATCTCCCTCTCTCTATATTCTCTCCCCTCTCTCCTCTCTCTCTCTCTTCTCTCTCTACCCTCTCTCTCTCTCTCTCTCTCTCTCTCTCTCTCTCTCTCTCTCTCTCTCTCTCTCTCTCCTCCTCAAAGTCATGTGTTTGCCATTCAGGACGCGCGAGGAGAAAGGATTTGCCGGTTAAACAAAGCGACGGCGTGTTTGTCGAGCGTTCAGCCGAGCGCCGCCCAGGACTTTTCCCATTTGGCAAAGCAAACATGGACGCAGCGTCCGGGTTCAGAATGAGGGGGGAGGGCGGGGCCAAGGTGAGACGGGGGACGGGAATCGAACCCTGATCTTTGATGAGCGGGAACTCTGCATGTCACGCGATGCGATCGCCCGATTTCCGGGGAAGGCTGCGTGGCTTGTGATTGGTTGTGGGGTGAGATGGAGCGTTGGGGGGGTAGACTATAGAGGAGGGGTGTCCGGCGATGATGAGGCAGTGTGTACCAACAGCTCCCGGGAGATGGGCCTCCTGCTGTTTCCATTTGAGCTGCTCTGGAGGAATAAAGGTTGTGTGGATAATGATTTCAGTTCAATCAGTCGACTCAACTTTCTTAGTGTTTTTTGTGCCACAATGCAAAACAAAGTGATTAGCAACACAACAAGATATGAGTTTGAAATAAACACAAGCAAAACTGCGTGTTTCTTACCTGTCTTTCCGTCTGTCTCTCTGTACGTCCATCTGGTCGGTCCAGACGGAGACTGTTTGATCCCTGCCTGTCTTTTTGTCGGTCTATTCATCTGTTTCATGTCTGTCTGTGTGTCTGTCTGTGTGTCTGTGTGTCTGTCTGTCTGTCTGTGTGTCTGTCTGTCTGTCTGTCTGTCTGTCTGTCTGTCTGTCCGTCTGTCTGTCCAGCTAATGTCCATCTGTCTTTCTGTTCATCTGTTTGATGTCTGTCTGTCTGCCTGTCTGTCTGTCTGTCTGTCTGTCTGTCTGTCTGTCTGTCTGTCTGTCTGTCTGTCTGTCTGTCTGTCTGTCTGTCTGTCCGTCTGTCTGTCCAGCTAATGTCCATCTGTCTTTCTGTTCATCTGTTTGATGTCTGTCTGTCTGCCTCTCTAATGTCCGTCTGTCTGTCTGCCTCTCTAGTGTCCGTCTGTCCGTCTGTCCGTCTGCCTCTCTAATGTCCGTCTGTCTGTCTGCCTCTCTAATGTCCGTCTGTCTGTCTGCCTCTCTAATGTCCGTCTGTCTGTCTGCCTCTCTAATGTCCGTCTGTCTGTCTGCCTCTCTAATGTCCGTCTGTCTGTCTGCCTCTCTAATGTCCGTCGGTCTGTCTGCCTCTCTAATGTCCGTCTGTCTGTCTGCCTCTCTAGTGTCCGTCTGTCTGTCTGCCTCTCTAGTGTCCGTCTGTCTGTCTGCCTCTCTAATGTCCGTCTGTCTGTCTGCCTCTCTAATGTCCGTCGGTCTGTCTGCCTCTCTAATGTCCGTCGGTCTGTCTGCCTCTCTAATGTCCGTCTGTCTGTCTGCCTCTCTAGTGTCCGTCTGTCTGTCTGCCTCTCTAGTGTCCGTCTGTCTGTCAGCCTCTCTAATGTCCGTCGGTCTGTCTGCCTCTCTAGTGTCCGTCGGTCTGTCTGCCTCTCTAGTGTCCGTCTGTCTGTTGGCCTGTCTAACGTCCGTCCGTGTCTCCCTCCACCTGTCCAGGTGCTGAACGCCAGCCTCCTGGAGGGGGAGGTGCTGTCCCTGGAGGACACTGGGGGCCCGGGGCCCTCCCTCCTGGCCAACGAGTCGGTGCTGATGCGGGGCCTGGTGGTGCGCAGCCACAGCAACCAGATCTCCATCAGTTTCCGTAGCGACCGCGGCCAGGCACGCTCCGGCTTCGTCATCCTGCGCTACCAAGGTGAGCGGGGGCGGGGTGTGGGGGGGGCAGGGGGCCGGGGGGGGGACACAGTGGGTAACCGTGGGGATCAGGTGCGTCACGTTACGATGGGGATCCAATGACATGTGTTACTATGGCGAGCTGCTATTTGACTATGTGGCGTTTGACTATATCACTGATACGTCACTGATACGTTACATGGCAATTAGTTATTTTACGTTGCCATGGTGAGTAGCATTCAATGGTGAGTGTGTGTTTGTGATCGTGTGTGAGTGTGTGGGTTTGTGTGAGAGTGTATTTTTGTGCATGTGTGAGTGCCTGTGTGTGTGTATGTGTGTGTGTGTGTGTGTGTGTGTGTGTGTGTGTGTGTGTGTGTGTGTGTGTGTGTGTGTGTGTGTGTGTGTGTGTGTGTGTATGTGCGGGTATTTCTACATTGTTTGTGTGAGTACCATGTGTGTGTGTTAATACCATGTGTGTGTGTTAGTACCATGTGTGTGTGGGTACCATGTGTGTGTGTTTAGGTACCGTGTGTGTGTGTGTGGGTACCGTGTGTGTGTGTGTGTTAGAACGATGTGTGTGTTAGTACCATGTGTGTGTTAGTACCATGTGTGTGTGGCACCATGTGTGTGTTAGTATCATGTGTGTGTTAGTACCATGTGTGTGTGGCACCATGTGTGTGGCACCATGTGTGTGTTAGTACCATGTGTGTGTTAGTACCATGTGTGTGTTAGTACCATGTGTGTGTGAGTACCATGTGTGTGGTACCATGTGTGTGTTAGCACCATGTGTGTGTTAGCACCATGTGTGTGTTAGCACCATGTGTGTGTGGCACCATGTGTGTGTTAGCACCATGTGTGTGTTAGCACCATGTGTGTGTTAGCACCATGTGTGTGTTAGCACCATGTGTGTGTTAGCAGCCCCATGTGTGTGTTAGCAGCACCATGTGTGTGTTAGCACCATGTGTGTGTTAGCACCATGTGTGTTTTAGCACCATGTGTGTGTGGCACCATGTGTGTGTTAGCACCATGTGTGTGTTAGCACCATGTGTGTGTTAGCACCATGTGACGCCGTGCCGTTGTACCAGCGGCTGCGGCGCCGTACTGCTCCGTGTCCCAACCCTAATCACAGCCCATTACGGGCAGCAGATTGGATTGTGGGTAAATAGGACATAATGGGGCAGCGTGTTGCTAGACACACAGGGCCCTGATTGTTCCCATCACCCAAAAAAAAAGAGGCAATTTAATTTTTATTTGTTTGCCTGCATCAGGAGGGCGCCTGCTCCTGCTTTTATTCCACTAAATGGGGCAGAATAAAAAGCCGCCAGGACAGAATAAAAGAGATTGCTTTTGATGCAGATGGCGAGCAGCGGAGAGAGAGAGAGGGAGAGAAGGTGTGAAACGCTCGTCAGCTCCGGCCCCGATCGGCCGGCCGGTGGTTTGGTCGAGCGAACGTTTGTGATGTCTTGACAGGCCTTCAATTCAGCACCATCACGGCTGACATGTGGGGGGACCAGACTCCGCCTTTTCCGTGTTTTTCCCCCTCACTTGTTTATCTTCCATTCCATTGACGTATTATTTCCGAAACAACAGAGATAGCAATTTTCCGAGCGATCACGCAAAGTGGCCGCTGATTACACGGCACGGCGCGAGGCCGGCATGGGGCCGTTGCCACGCCGACAGCAGCGGCTAATGGCGCCTCGAATGACGGGTGATCGTCACAACAGCGGCCGGATCACGACCGCACCGACCCGCCACCAACGCCGTCGCCGCCGCTGTGAAAAGTAGTTCCCTCAAACAAGCTCTGACTCTTGATTAACATCTTTCTTCCGGCGTAATCCGAAACCGTAACATTCTCAGACGAACGGCGCCCTCAGGAGGAGGCTCTGTTTGCCCGCCACATCCCGATTAATCAGATGAGAAGATATAAATCAGTATTCACGTATTACTTCCACCGCGTGACAACCACTTTCCCCCTCTCTTCCCTGAGATTTTCAAAGGTTATTAGCGTTTCGATCGGTGGAGATATTTCAATTTGTGTTCGTCTTCTTGGCCCGCGTATCGCTGTATCACCTTGTCCTCCGTAATGGGCTGATAGAAATGTGATTGGACAGGCGTGGAGGAGACGGATGGGCGGGAAGATGGATGCCCACTCGGGGTAATTAATATCTACTGTACGGGCTGCCGGCACGTCCCGGCTGGCTACGTGATGGATGGTGGCGTGGTATCAGCATCAGCACCACCGGCACACAAGGACGGGAACATGGACGTCGTTCAGGATGTGAGGCAGGGAGGGGGAGGAGAGGGAGAGAGGAGGAGAGGGAGGAGGGGAGGGGGAGAGGGGAGGAGAGAGGAGGAGAGGAGGAGGGGGGAGGGAGAGGAGGAGGAGAGTGGAGGAGAGAGAAGGAGAGGGAGGAGGAGGAGAGGGAGGAGAGGAGGAGGAGAGTGGAGGAGGAGCAGAGGTAGGGAGGGAGGATGATAGGGAGGGAGGAGAGGGTGGGAGGGAGGAGAGGGAGGGAGGAGAGGGAGGGAGGAGAGGAGGAGGAGGGGGAGAGGAGAAGGAGAGCGGGGAAGGAGGAGTCGGAGGAGGAGAGGAGGAGCAGAGAGGGAGGAGGGGAGAATGAAAAAGGAAGGACAAGGAGGAGAGGGAGGGAGGAGGTGACAGAAAGACGAGCAGACTGACGGATGGACGTGTTCCGTAGCGCGGTGGAGTGGGATGGTACATGGGGGAAATGAAGGGACATTTTGTTCAAGGTTTCTGCAGATACGTAGAGAGACACACACACATGCAGACACACACACATACACACACATGAGGACACAAACAAAAAGGCAGAGAGACAAACGCCAAGACACAGACTTTCAAAAACACACAAAGACACCCACACACACATATCCACTTACACAAACACACACAATTTCCGATGCACACAGACACGCACAAATGCTCAGACACTTAGACACACACACACACACACACACACACACACACACACACACACACACACACACACACACACACACACACACACACACACACACACACACACACACACACACTCTCATAACGTATTGATACAACTAAAAATAACCGCAACTTTTTTTGATTGCAATCTCTTTGAGTTCCATTCCTCACTCCTAAATACACTGGGGGCACGCCTTGTTCCTCCCTTGCATTATATTTCTATCCACGGTTTTATATTTCTATACAGTATATCCTTCTGCAAAGTGGCGATCAATAACAATATCAGTTAGTGCGCTTCGCAGATTCTCCGGCGAAATCCAAGCATCCAAAACTTTAAAAGTGATGAGACGCCAGGACCTCGACTTCCTCCGATCAGCGGCAGACCTCCATGCCTAGTGGGCGTGTACACACACCCTGTCTCACTCTCTCCCCGCTGTCTCACTCTCTCCCCTGCTGTGCCCTCGCTCGCCCCTGCTGTCCCAGGCCTTCCCTTTGGAGGGCGCTGTCCTCTCCTCGAGACGGCCCCAGAGGCGGGCGGTGCGAAGGTCGTTGCGTGGTCCGTGAATAAGGGAGAGTGATTGCGGTCCTGCCGCCGCTCCGAGCCGGCGCTCGGCTCCCAGAGGCGGGTCGATGCGATCGGAGCTGACAGGGAAAGTCACTGCAGGAGGAGCGCTGCCAGATGAGACGCGGGAGAGTGAATGCCTCTATCGACGTCTGGACTGTTAGCTCGCAAAGTCAGACGCCGCGTCACATCGTCGATAAAATAAAGTCAGGAGAAAATAACGCGGGCCCGACGTTGACCTCGGCCGTCTCCCTGCGCGGAGTTCCGCTGATTAGGCGCCCGCAAACAATCGTGGAAAACGACGCATCGCTCGGAGTGTGATCGCAATCTGCCAATTACTGTTTGATGTGTAGCAGACGCTCCCGTCAAAGTGACTTGGAGTGAATTCAGATAGATGTCGTTAAGGAGCATGTAGGGATTAGACAGGACAGAGACATGTCGTTAAGGGTTAGACAGTACTGAGCCAGGTCGTTAAGGGTTAGACAATACTGAGCCAGGTCGTTAAGGGTTAGACAGTACTGAGCCAGGTCGTTAAGGGTTAGACAGTACAGAGACAGGTCGTTAAGGGTTAGACAGTACAGAGACAGGTCGTTAAGGGTTAGACAATACTGAGCCAGCTCATTAAGGGATAGACAGTACAGAGACAGGTCGTTAAGGGTTAGACAGTACAGAGACATGTCGTTAAGGGTTAGACAATACAGAGGCAGGTCGTTAAGGGTTAGACAGTACAGATACATGTCGTTAAGGAGCAGGTAGGGGTTAGAAAGTACAGAGACAGGTTATTTAGGGTTAGACAGTACAGATACATGTCGTTAAGGAGCAGGTAGGGGTGAGACAGTAAAGAGACTAGTCATTAAGGAGCAGGTATAGGGGATAGACAGTACAGAAACAGGTTGTTAAGGGTAAGACAGTACAGATACATGTCGTTAAGGAGCAGGTAGGGGTTAGAAAGTACAGAGACAGGTTATTTAGGGTTAGACAGTACAGAGACATGTTGTTTAGGAGAAGGTAGGCATCTTGCACTAGTATACTAAAGGTAGGCTGAGGACACTGGGAATCAAACCAGGATCATTTGGGTTGGCAGCCTAACACCCAACCACTACACTACACTTTTCACAACTCTCTTGGTGAATTCATGAATTATATGCACGCACGTACCAGGTTTGCTCTGACCTTTCAGAAGTCGTACGGAATCGAATAGAGAATTAAAAGGTCTTTCTATGGCTGAGAGTTATTGTGCAGCTATTGAATAAGAGTTTTACAAGGTTGGTTTAAGAAACGAGTTCAACCATCCTTCGCAACTTCTCAAAAGAGTCACAAGGGAATGGAACAGCTCAATAGAGTTCCTTAGCACTCAATAGTTCCTTAAGATCTGTTCTTCCTTTTTCAGATGGATGGATGGTCTGAAATAACACATACTGAGAAAGATAGAAGGATAGAAGTAAAGAATAATGGTAGAAAGAAACAATGTGAAATTAATCATTATTATTTATCATCCACACACAAAGATGAATTTATCACTTCAAAAGATTTATTCATAATCACTTTATTTGATCATTTTGATATCCGATAAATATGTAAAAGACAGATGCTGTACATCACCCTACAACAGGAGATTTATTTTGAATCTATAAGTAAGTGAATAAGTTAATCCTTTCACACTGCAGTTATCCCCAACCAATATTTGTTTTAATCAAGTATCCTGTATGTGAGTGTAGATTATGTTTCTGTGACAACCGTTATCCTTTAAGACCAACCGTAAGATGTGCCCGCCTGTTAAAGACGGACGTGTTTTATGTGTGTTTGACTTTGATTAGTTTATAATAGTTGATGTTTTGTTTGGCCTCCTTCTATGGGAAACAGTGCATCACAGAAACCAAGACAACCATGTGATGGATGACTCTGCTTTAGTATGCCTCATTTGAACAAAACGGCACATTTGCATTTTTAACAAATGGAAGACAAACATTGTCATATTTAACGTTTCAGTCCTCAGAACTATTTGTCTGACACGCTTGTGTGAAAATGTATACATACTCTATTTCTAGAACAAAAAACACATTCATCTCCATTAAAATGTCCCTGAAAAAGTGGGGAACATCAATTGAGGATAACACACACACACACGCACACACACACGCGCACACACACACACACACACACACACACACACACACACACACACACACACACGCACACACACAGACACGCACGCACGCACACACACACACACACACACACACACACACACACACACACACACACACACACACACACACACACACACACACACACAGCCTCTCCCTCACATACCCATGGTGAGTGTGTATAGGGAGCATCTATCCCTGAGTGAGAGTGTATAGGAGTGTCTCTGGCTCTACAGGAGCATCTATCCCTGAGCCCATGCAGTGATAATAGGAGCATCTATCCCTGAGTGAGAGTGTGTTTAAGGAGCATCTATCCCTAAACCCATGTAGAGTGTGTGTAGGGAGCATCTATCCCTAACCCCATGTAGAGTGTATGTAGGGAGCATCTATCCCTGAGTGAGAGTGTATAGTCTAACCCTGAGTGAGAGTGTGTTTAAGGAGCATCTATCCCTAAACCCATGTAGAGTGTGTGTAGGGAGCATCTATCCCTAACCCCATGTAGAGTGTATGTAGGGAGCATCTATCCCTGAGTGAGAGTGTATAGTCTAACCCTGAGTGAGAGCGTATAGGAGCATCTAACCCTGAGTGAGAGCGTATAGGAGCATCTATCCCTGAGTGAGATTGTATAGGAGTGTCTATCCCTGAGTGAGAGCGTATAGGAGCATCTATCCCTGAGTGAGATTGTATAGGAGTGTCTATCCCTGAGTGAGAGCGTATAGGAGCATCTATCCCTAAACCCATGTAGAGTGTGTGTAGGGAGCATCTATCCCTAACCCCATGTAGAGTGTATGTAGGGAGCATCTATCCCTGAGTGAGAGTGTATAGTCTAACCCTGAGTGAGAGCGTATAGGAGCATCTAACCCTGAGTGAGAGCGTATAGGAGCATCTATCCCTGAGTGAGATTGTATAGGAGTGTCTATCCCTGAGTGAGAGCGTATAGGAGCATCTATCCCTGAGTGAGATTGTATAGGAGTGTCTATCCCTGAGTGAGAGCGTATAGGAGCATCTATCCCTGAGTGAGAGTGTATAGGAGCATCTAACCCTGAGTGAGAGCGTATAGGAGCATCTATCCCTGAGTGAGATTGTATAGGAGCATCTATCCCTGAATGAGAGCGTATAGGAGCATCTATCCCTGAGTGAGAGCGTATAGGAGCATCTATCCCTGAGTGAGAGCGTATAGGAGCATCTATCCCTGAGTGAGAGCGTATAGGAGCATCTATTCCTAAGTGAGAGCGTATAGGAGCATCTATCCCTGAGTGAGAGCGTATAGGAGCACCTATCCCTGAGTGAGAGTGTATAGGAGCACCTATCCCTGAGTGAGAGTGTATAGGAGCACCTATCCCTGAGTGAGAGTGTATAGGAGCCTCTATCCCTGAGTGAGAGCGTATAGGAGCACCTATCCCTGAGTGAGAGCGTATAGGAGCACCTATCCCTGAGTGAGAGTGTATAGGAGCATCTATCCCTGAGTGAGAGTGTATAGGAGCATCTATCCCTGAGTGAGAGTGTATAGGAGCACCTATCCCTGAGTGAGAGTGTATAGGAGCATCTATCCCTGAGTGAGAGTGTATAGGAGCATCTATCCCTGAGTGAGCGTGTATAGGAGTGTCTCTGGCTCTCCAGGAGCAGCGATAACTAAGCACATAAGCGCTGCGTCTGTCGCCGGGGGACAGTGGCGGCGGCGTCTCGCTGGCTGGCTCGCCGCACCACGGAGCCATTATTTGTAATAGCAAAACAATCAGAGTTTATGGCCCACTACCGCAGCGAGGAGGGGAGGAGCGGCCTAATTTAATACCCCTTCAATTGGCCAGACGCTCTCTTCTCCTCCGTTCCCTGCTATGTGTGTGTGTGTGTGTGTGTTCACGTGTGTGTGTGTTTCTGTGTGTGTGTGTGTGTGTTTCTGTGTGAGTGTGTCTGTGTGTGTTCACGTGTGTGTGTGTGTGTGTGTGTGTGTGTGTGTGTGTGTGTGTGTGTGTGTGTGTGTGTGTGTGTGTGTGTGTGTGTGTGTGTGTGTGTGTGTGTGTGTGTGTGTGTGTGTGTGTGTGTGCACGCACACAGGTATATAGTGTGTGCACCTGTGTGTCTGTGTGTGTGTGTGTGTGTGCATGTGTGTGTGTGTGTGTGTGTGTGTGTGTGTGTGTGTGTGTGTGTGTGTGTGTGTGTGTGCATACATCATACATGCATATAGTTGTGTGTGTGTGTATGTGTGTATAGTGTGTGTGTGTGTGTGTGTGTGTGTGTGTGTGTGTGTGTGTGTGTTTTTGTGTGTGTGTGTGTGTGTGTGTGTGAGTATATTTTGTGTGTATAGTGTGTGTGGCACTCTGCATGCTCAATAGGGATGTAAACGCTGCTATGATAACAGCCCTGAACGCTTCATTGGAGACGGTGATAAAGGGAGGAGGGGAGGGGTGACCCCGGAGGGCGGAGATGGGGTGGAGGAGGCAGTGGGGGAGGGAGGAGAGAGGAGAGAGGAGAGAGGAGAGAGGGGAGAAAGGAAAGGGGAGAGGGGAGAAAGGAGACAGGAGACAGGAGAGAGGAGAAAGGGGAGAAGGGAGGAGAAAGGAGAGAGAGGAGAGAGGAGAGAGGGGAGAGGAGAGAGGAGAGAGGAGAGAGGGGAGAGGAGAGAGAGGAGAGGGGAGAAAGGAAAGGGGAGAGGGGAGAAAGGAGACAGGAGACAGGAGAGAGGAGAGAGGGGAGAGGGGAGGAGAGAGGAGAGAGAGGAGAGGGGAGAAAGGAAAGGGGAGAGGGGAGAAAGGAGACAGGAAAGAGGAGAGAGGGGAGAGGAGAGAGGAGAGAGGAGAGGAGAGAGCGGAGAGAGGACATAGGAGAGAGGAGAGAGGAGAGAGGAGAGAGGTTTGTTTGTAGAGAGTTAATCATGATGCTGGCAATTGAACATTTTGGGATGGAAGTGTTATCGATATTTATAAATTTATTTTTTATTGAGTGATTTTTATAAATGATATAAAGGTTGTAGATGTACAGTCTTTATAAAGGTTATACAAGTGGTACATATTTGTAGGTGTAATAGATGGAGGGGGTGATGGGTTAGCACTGTGAGGTGAAGCATCGACTCCAAAGATGACTGGATGATTCTCAAACCATTTCAACACTTTCTCTGTCATATCTTTAAATTTATTATTATAATCTCAGCGACTTTGACGAGTTTGGCACAACAAACAAAAACAACGCACAAAGAAAAAAACAAAAACTCCCCCTATCTTCACTTCCCTCTTTGAATTTATTTACTCCTCTGCCACGCGGCTTCAGTCAATTAAAAGTTTGTTTCATTAGCGTACTTCCAGTGCGCGGCCGCGGCTAATGAGGGGGAACGCGCGCGCGCGCGGCGGCCCGGGCGCCAGCAGCACCAGCGACGCTAAGACAGGGAAAAGAAGGCCGTTTAATGGCCTCCATTACAGAAGCGGCTCCGCCACATCCATCACGGCCGCGCCGCGGCGGCCAGGGTCGTTATTTTAAAAGCAGTGTCAGGTCCGCCACGCACAGCGAGCTGAACACATTGATCTAGCGGCGGCGGCGATGGCGGCGGGGACAGGACATGTGGGGGGGGGGGGGGGGGGGGGGCGGTACGCGAGGGGGATGTTGTTTAATTTTTTTATCCTTTATTTAACCAAGTCCCGTTGAGATATTTCAATCGCTTTTCCAAGGAAGCCACGGGGCAACAAGTATACGAGTTACACGGAAACATGGATGACAAGACAGACTAATAAGGACAAAGGAACATGGAGGACATGATGACAAGGCAGGCGAACAATACTGGACAGCGTCAGCATCCCAGCAGTTAGACCGTAATTCATTAGACGACACGAGCGCCACTCCAGAGACACTGCACAGAGTGGGAGGGGCCACAGAGAGTCCTGGAACACTCCATCCAATTAGGGAGGAGTGTGTCTGTGAGTGTTGGAGGGTGTGTGTGTGAAGGGGTGTGTGTGTGTGTGTGTGTGTGTGTGTGTGTGTGTGTGTGTGTTAGTGTGAGTGAGTGTGAGTCTGATTGTGTTTGTCTATGCGTGTGTGTGTTTGTGGTGTGTGTGTGTGTGTCTGACTATGTGTGAGTGTGCTTATGTGTGTGTGTGAGTGTTTGTGTGACAGGAGCGAAGGGCTGCGTGATTTCAGAATATAAACAGACTCTTCCTCCTCTGACCTACCAGGCGTGGAGGTCGTCTTTGAACCCCGGAAATGCCAGAATGTGACCTTCACCAAAACAAACAAAGTGTACGGAATAATGGGAGCCATTTTGAATACAGTCAACTGACTCTGACACATTTATTTGCTCTTCCTCCTCCTCTTCCTCTCCCTTCTGTCTCCTCTCCTCCTCTCCCTCACATCCTCTCCTCCTCTTCCCCTCCTACCTCTCATCTTCGTCCTCCCATCCACTCTCCTTCGTCCTTCTTTCCCTCTCCCCAATTCACTCTCCCCCTCTCTTCTCTCTCCCCCTCTCCCCCTCATCTCCCCTCTACTACCCTCTGCCTCTCCTCTCTCTCCCTCCCTCCCCCTCTCTCTCTCTCTCTCTCTCCCCCTCTCCCTCTCTCTCCCCCTCTCCTCTCTCCCCCTCTCCTCCCCCCCTCTCCTCCCCCTCTCTCCCTCCTCTCCCCTCTCCCCCACACCTTCCCCTCCCCTTCTCCTCCCTCCCCTCTTCCTCCCCTCGCCCCCCTCTCCCTCTCCTCTCACTCCCCCTCTCCCCCTCTCTCTCACCCTCCCAGCCTTCGTGCTGAGCTGTGCGTTCCCCCGGCGGCCTGCGGGGGGCGATGTCTCAGTGTCCCGTCTGCAGGCCGGCGGAGAGGCCTTCTTCGTCTGCTCCAGCGGCTACCGGCTGCAGGGGCCGGAGGTCCTGACCTGCCGCAACGCCACCACGCCCTACTGGAGCGGCAAGGAGCCCACCTGCGTCGGTAAGAGACAGGAAACACTTTAGTCTGCTACTATTTACCGTCTACTGTTACTCTGCTCTTTAGTCTACTCTTACTCTACTATTTATTCTCTAGCCTTTAATGATCTTGGTGCGAGATGAACCAAACAAAGCCCTTGCTGGTCCTAAATGACACTTATCTTCAACTGTAAAGCTTAAACTGTAAAGCTTAAAATGTAAACCTTCAACTTTAAACATTCAGCTGTAAACATTCAACTATAAACCTTCAACTGTAAACATTCAAATGTTAACCTTCGACTGTAAACCTTCAAATATAAACCTTCAAGTGTAAACATTCAAATGTAAACCTTCAAGTGTAAACATTCAAACGTAAACCTTCCACTGTAAACCTTCACCTGTAAACCTTCACCTGTAAACCTTCCACTGTAAACCTTCCACTGTAAACCTTCCACTGTAAACCATCCACTGTAAACCTTCCACTGTAAACCTTCACCTGTAAACCTTCCACTGTAAACTTTCCACTGTAAACCTTCCACTGTAAACCTTCCACTGTAAACCTTCACCTGTAAACCTTCCACTGTAAACCCTCAATTTGAAACCTGCACGACACAGCGGACATCTTTCACCCAAAGTGAACTCAATTTGCAGCATGACTCGGCTTAATTCTCTCGCCTGAGTTCATGACGTGGGTTCAGATGGGGGTCTTTTAGGAGCAGCTAGGGGGGGGCAAAGGCCATCAGCTCACTCCAGAACGCCAGCGGGGAATCGAACCCAAGGACCTCTGGGCGTTAGCAGTCCAACCACAGCCTGCCAGCCCCCAGCACAGCGGTGTGACAGCCCCCACCGGCCCTGCCAGACACGCATTAGCATTCCTGAAACACTGGTTAGCGGCGGAATTTCAATTTGAGATAATGAAAGTTAGCCCGCCGGGGAGAGGGAACGCACTGTGGCCCCTGAGCTGGAGGGGCCCCGCACGCCAAAAAACACAACCGCACAGAATTCAATTAAAGCTGACAGGAAGTGACTTGATTGGTCTCTTTGTACATGAAAGCTAATTGGGAAGTGTTTCATGTGGGGTGAAGTACCTGGCTGTCTGCGGGCGCCTTTGATTCAGCGGAGGGCTGCTCTCGCTCTCCCTCCCGTGAATAACTCACCTTCGTTTATATTCCGCGCGTTAGCTGCTGCTGCCGACACCCGTGTACACAAACAGGGGATGAAGCGAGCATTTTGATAGCGCTTAACAAAACAGCCCTCCTCCATCTTGTTAAAGGAGGAGGGGATAAGACAAGATGAGGTAAGGTGAGCTTTATTCATCGTAAAAACAGGCAATTTGGGTGTCACGGCAAAGTAATAGGATGTTTATGTTTATGTGGAGGGTTTTATGAATAACTATTAACATGAAATACTGTCTTGTACTTCTGCTGTGAAACCCTAATTACCAGTTTCTGGGATTGATAATGTTATGACACGATTAAGGATAGGACTAATTTTGTTATGACAAAATTAAGAGTAGGATTAATAAGGATATGACACTATTATGGTTAAGATTAATAATGATATGACACTATTCAAGGTAGGATTAATAATGATATGAAACTATTTAGGGTATTTATTTAGGATCAATAATGATATGACACTGTTAAGGATATGATTAATAATGATTTGACACTATTAAGGGGACATATAAAGGATCAATAATGATGGCCGTTAAACGCTGAGGGTGTGTGATGCTGAGAGTGTAGAGGCCAGTCCGAAAGGGTCTGTGTTCGCTCCCTAATGTCCACACATAGTCTACCTGGAGTCATCCATAATGCACCTTAACTCCCACCGGCTCCTTAAGGACATGTCTCTGAATGTTGGGTCACTTTGGACTCAAGCCTCTGCTAAATGAACCATAAGATAGTTATAAATGATCCTCTCTTTTCTACACGATGATATGGGTCAGGGCTCTCTTGCGAAGTAGACGTTTAATCTCCGGAGACTAACCTGTTGTAATGACGATAAACGAGATGAAAGCACGTACATTTATGAGATCTTTGAACTTTGTACACGTACATGCATTTCATACATGTACCTTCTTTCATCACAGGTTTGTATTTGAAGTGAGACACAAACAACAACCAGAAATGTGTGGAAAAAACTCCTTGTCCTGCGCTGCCATAGACGCACACACGCACACACACGACACATGAACACACACACACACACACACACACATGTACACACACACACACACACACACACACACACACACACAGACACACACACACACACGCACACACACACACACGCACACACACACACACACACACACACGCACACTCAGTCCAGCTCATCTTTTTTAGTATCTTTTATTTCCCCATATTTTCTTCGCTCCCTCTCTCTGTTATGAATAAAAATAAAGATTTCCCTCTCACCTTCTTGTCTCCCCCCTCTTCTCTCCTCCCCCCCTCCTCTCCCCCCCCCCCAGTGTCTTGCGGGGGGATGATGAAGAACGCGACCCACGGCCGCATCGTGTCTCCTGGTTTCCCGGGCAACTACAGCAACAACCTGACGTGTCACTGGGTGCTGGAGGCCCCCGCGCACCAGCGGCTCCACGTGCACTTTGAGAAGGTGGCCCTGGCCGAGGACGACGACCGGTGGGTGGGGGGGGTGTGTGTGTGTGTGTAGACGTGTGTGTGTGTGTGTGTGTGAACGTGTGTGTGAACGTGAGTTTGTGTGTGGTTGTGTGTATGTGTGCACGTACATGTCTGTGAGTGTGCGGATGTGAGTGTACATGTCTGTGAGAGTGTGTCGGTGTGTGTGTGTGTGTGTGTCTGAGTGTGTGTGTGTGTGTGTGTGTGTGTGTGCGGAGCGGGCGGGCGGGCGGGCGGGCGGGCGGGCGGGCGCGCGCGTGCGTGCGGGTGGGTGCGTGCGTGTGGGTGCGTGTGTGTGTGCGAGTGTGTGTGTGGTGTTATATTGAATTGAAAGAACTTCAGAGGCTCCCCAGCTCTGCATGCTCGCGGTCACAAATGGCCTTTTAACATTTTAACATTCTAACAAAGCCACCGGGCCTCACGCTGGTACGCACTCCTTCCAGTCCTGCCCTCCACGACCAAAGCTGGGATGTATTTCAGGCAGCTCTGTTGCTATGGTTTTTGGAATTGTCTTGCTATCCTTTCTGTTGGTTGCGTTTCTGTGGTTTCTGATGGTTGTGTTGCTATGGTTTCCGGTGGTTGTGTTCTATGGTTTCCGGTGGTTGGGTTGCTATGGTTTCTGATGGTTTTGTTGCTATGGTTTGTGGAGGTTGTATTGCTTTGGTTTAATTAGGCTGCGTTGCTATGGTTTCAGGAGGTTGTGTTGCCATGGTTTAATGAGGCTGCGTTGCTTTGGTTTCAGGCGGTTGTGTTGCTATGGTTTCAGGAGGTTGCGTTGCTATGGTTTCAGGAGGTTGTGTTGCTATGGTTTCAGGCTGCTGATAAAGAACGGGAACAACATCGACTCCCCGCCGGTGTACGACTCCTACGAGGTGGAGTACCTCCCCAACGAGGGCGTCCTGAGCACGGGGCGACACCTCTTTGTGGAGTTCACCACCGACGGCACGCTCACCTCCACCGGGGCGGCCATCAGATACGAAGGTAGGGAGCACTCAGACACCGGCTCCACCCAACCCAGCTCAGAGCTGCTGCAGCTACACCCAGAGAGGGAGTCAGAGAGAGGGGAGGAGAGCGGGGGAGAGCAAGATGGATAAAATAATCACCCCCCTCCCTCTTGACAATTCTCCTCCGTTGAGGAGTGTTCAGGCACCTGTGATTGACAGGCGAGATGGCTTTCCCCAACCAATCAGGGAGCAGATGGGCTGATTGTCGAGGAATGACCCGGAGCGTTCCTCTCTCTAAACGGTCTCACAGCGAGGCTAGCACGGGCGACTGGAGCCAGGTGTTCTCACTCAGACGCTCTCTCACCCACAGCTGACAGATGGCTGAGGCAAATTGCACTTAAATCTGATCTACAGCCCCTTTGGTATCTCATTGTTTAGGAAAGGCTCTGAAGGTAAGGATAACGTAGGGGAAGGTAGGGGAACATCTCTCTCATAGAACATGTTCTCTCTCATCATCCCATGGTTTCTTCCCTCCATCTTTCGCTGCCCTAATTATATATCCCTCTCTCTCTTTCTCTCTCTCCCCTACCTCAATCCTTCTCTCCTCCCTCCCTCATTCTCTCTCCCTCCTCTCCCTCCCTTCTCTCCCTCCCCCTCCCTCCTCTCCCTCCCTTCCCTCTCTCTCTCCTCCTCCCTCCCTCTCCCTCCTCACCCCTCCGCCCTCCTCCCTCCCTCTCTCTCTCCTCTCTTCTCCTCCCTTCCTCCCTCCCTCTCTCCCTCCTCTCTCCTCCTCCCTCCTCCCTCACTCCTCTCCCGTCCTCCCTCCTCCCTCCCTCTCTCTCTCTCCTCTCTCCTCCTCCCTCCCCCTCCCTCCTCTCCCCCCTCCTCCCTCCCTCTCTCTCCTCCTCCCTCCCCCTCCCTCCTCACCCCTCCGCCCTCCTCCCTCCTCCTCCCTTCCTCCCTCTCTCTCTCTCTCTCCTCCCTCCCTCTCTCTCTCTCTCTCCTCCCTCCCTCTCCCTCCTCCTCCCTCCTCCTCCCTCCTCCCTCCCCCTCCCTCCTCTCCCTCCCTTCCCTCTCTCCCCCTCCTAGCGTTCGCTAAGGGCACGTGCTACGAGCCCTTCGTGAAGTACGGTAACTTCAGCAGCAGCGACTCTGGCTACGGCGTGGGGGCGGTGGTGGAGTTCTCCTGTAACCCGGGCTACACCCTGGAGCAGGGCTCCGTGGTCATCGAGTGCGTGGACGCCCAGAACCCCCAGTGGAACGACACCGAGCCCGCCTGCCGAGGTGAGACCCCCGCTCCGAGACCCCCCGCTCCGAGACCCCCCGATGAGACCCAAAGCCCGCCCAGCGCGACGTTCGGTTGCTTCCTTGTGCATACCCCCCCTCACCCTTCTTACGCACTTATTGTATGTCGTACATCCCGGCACTTAAGAATAGTGCTTAGCCTTGTGTAGCGTCTTATCCTAGCTATCTCTGTTGTGTACGGGGGATGGGTTAACCTAGTGATAGTTAGTGCTTGGCACTTGGATCTATGAGCAACCTTACTGTACCGACAGAGGTATATTATACGTTTCTCTTTCTTCTACAATACAATACAATACAATACAACTTTATTAATCCCACTAGGGGCAATTAGTGTGAGCAGCTTGTATACAGACACAGTAACATACAAACAACAAATACACATACACAACTACGGAGCATTTAGTAGTCGAATTGCAGAGGGGATGAACGACTTGGAATGGCGGTTTGTTCTGCGAGCAGGTGAAGCGTAGCGACACCCCTGCTGGCAACACGGAGAATTCACTTTAAGAGCATGACCAGAAGAAGCCAAAATACATGCTGCTTTCTTAATGATTTGCCGATTGCAAAAATAACTCAAGTCCCTTTGTTTAACTCCGGTGATCTTAGGACAGATGTTGACAATACTTTTTTCTGACAGATGTACTTATTGTAAGTCTTTTTGGACAAAAGCGTCAGCTTTATTCCCTAAAAGTACATTTTAATGTTCACAGACGCCAAACAGAGGCAGAGTTGTCGTGCATGGAGGTAGCACGGTGTGCGTGATTATATTTTATATTTTTTATATTTTTACACTCGCCTCTTGTAGGAAAGTTCTAATTTGGCCTGTGTCCTGCCATGGCAGTCTCCTGTAGACCTCACCGACCTTATTAACCCAACTTCTTGGGTCGTGAAGTTTCCATCTCCAATAAATTCTGCAGAGTAAGTTTTGTACATTCCGATGTGCCTGCCCAAACATTCGGGAGGACCTGGCTTGGGATATAATAGAGTTCTGCTTCATATGCATGAAGGCATACTTTATCTATTCGCGATGTTAGCATTATTGATCAGCCACAATGAATGATGAATATCACACATCTTTTATTCATGTTTCAGTTGTAACAAGCAAGGTTGCTAACAAGCAAGGTGAAAATGTTTTCAAGCCGACCTGCCGGTATGATCAGAGCCGGAGGATACTCTGTCTCGAGCCTGGAAGAGGAGGCTGCACTCTGCTCTGCCCTCTCCCCGTCTCTGAGCCCTGGACACACCCAGCATATAGACCAGGGCACTCCATCCATCACACCCACCGTGTGTCTGTAGCTCCTCTCGCTCACTACGCAGCGCTGACCTTACCTCTTCACACGCTTACAAGGCGAGGGAGACTTTGTTTCTCACTGTCTGTGCAAAAGCCGTTTTCTAAACCCGAGCTCACGTCAAGGGAGACGTACGGAGAGCACCACATTGCTGGGGGTCGAGGGTCGAGGCAAAGGGAAGCTTTCAAGGAGACGCGCCGGCTGTGCTTGGTGCGCTTCATGAAGGCCTTTACTGTGTACTTAAACGCAGCCCAAATCCAATCACACAGAAGCGCTGAGATGGACTTTCTGTGTGAGGGTCAGTGAGTCATGCAGCCGTGGCGTTTACGGAGCACCAGTGGGCTTCAGACATAGCTGTGTACCTGCTGGTACACGTTTGGTACACGTTAGTTACATTGACATTAAGGGCTTATAGCAGAAGTGCCAAGCACTAACCATCACTAGGTTAACCCATTCCCCATATGCAGCAACAAAGATAGCTAGGACAAGACATTACACAATGCTAAGTACTATTTTGATGTGCAAGGACGTACAACATACAATAAGTGCATACATAAGTAGGGCTTTTTATATATTAGGTAAAAACATCTTATTTGCCAAAATTGAGTGATAGGTTCTATAATTAAGAACAAACAACGGTGGGCCTCTTCATAACTAATTTACATATTTTTTTAATTCAATAATGTATTTTTTTTTTTTTTTTTTACAAACCTTAATCTTTGGTGCCCCCTCAGGTACTTGGTGCCCTGCGCACTCTGTGTACTCTGCGTATAGGGAGCGGCGGGCCTGCATAAGTACAAACATAAGTTACAATAACTTGGCCCCGACTGGGTCTTAGCTGAACACTCGTCTGATTGGTCGTCACAGGCCACGACCCCAGAACCGCCTCTTTTAAAGGGACCCTAAATGTAGTGGTTGCTTCTTTGATTCAAACTTTGTCTTCTACGATCTCAAACATGGTAATCAAAGCGATTTCGTCACGTCACCAACTACATCGCTCGGTATAACGCACAAACTCAAAGGCGCACACTAGCTAAAAATAAAGGAACACGACAGTGAACCATAACCGTGTTGATAACAGCCCCCCCCCCCCCCCCCCCCCCCTGCTAAGCCCCCAAACTTGTTTTATTGCATCTCATCGTGTTCTAGTTAATTAGTGCTGAAACAGGAGTTCCCGGTGCCAGGACAGAGTGTAGGGGATAGCGTTTTACTCTCTCCGCTGTTTACTGCCCTTTCCTCTCGGACTCATCCGCAGGAAGAACCGAAAAACGCTTTTATTTCCAACCGACAATTTGGGTCGTGCGCCTGGGTCATCTTTTCCTTGCACTTTGAAAACGGTTATCGATCTGCGAGTGTGTGTTGTCCTTGTCCTGTTGTCACCGTCGGTAAACGGGAGGTCTGCTGTACTTGGCGCAGCTGGGAGACCGACCTCGACTCCCGGAGCCTCACGTCGGCCAGGAGACCGACGGACACAGGACGTGTTGAAGGCCTGCGTGGGGCAGAGGGGGCGCTTGTTTCGTGGGGCAAAGCTAATCGACGGGTGTGTTTGTTTTGAGGGGGGGAGGTCGGGGCTTAACGACGGGTGCTTTTGTTTTGTGGGGCGGAGTGAAACATGTGGTGTGTTTGTTTCGTGGGGCAGAGCTAAACCACGGGTGCGCTTGTTTTGTGGGGCGGGGCTAAACCACGGGTGTGTTTGTTCTGTGAGGAGGAGCGCGGGGCTTAACCACGGATGCGTTTATTACGTGGAGCAGGGCTAAGCCTAAGCGAAAGGTGTGTTTGTTTCGTGGGGCTAAACGACGGGTGCGTTTGTTTTGTGTGCAGCCGTGTGCAGCGGGGAGATGACCGACTCGGCCGGGGTGGTGCTGTCCCCCAACTGGCCCGAGGTCTACGACAAGGGGCAGGACTGCATTTGGGGGGTCCACGTCGAAGAGGACAAGAGGATCATGCTTGACGTCCAAGTGTAAGTCAATATCGGGCGGGGTCTCTCTCCATGTCGCTAAATGTTTCTCTCTCTCTCTGTCTCTCTCTCTCTTTCTCTCTAAGTCTCTCTCTATCTCTGCTTCCCTCAGTCTCTCTCTCTCTCTCTCTCTCTCTCTCTCTCTCTCTCTCTCTCTCTCTCTCTCTCTCCCCGTCTCTCTCTCATGTCTCTCTCTCTCTTAGTCCCTCTCTCTATGTCCCTCTCTTTCTCTCTATCTCGATGGCTATCTCTATATGTCTCTCTCTCTATGTCTCCCTCTCTCTCTCTATGGCTCTCTCTCTATCTCTATGGCTCTCCATATGCCTCTCTCTCTCTCTCTCTCTCTCTCTCTCTCTCACTCTCTCTCTAT
>NC_079418.1:31982445-32009575 GCF_026213295.1 Gadus chalcogrammus
CATCACAAAATATTTTAGATAAATTACCGTGTGTGAAAAATAATCAAAAAATATTTTATGAGGGATATTTTATTATTTTTAAAAACCGTGACAATCTTTTTAGAGCCAACCAGTTATATTTAATTTTAATTTTTTTAAAAACATCCTATTAACCGCTTTTTTGATCCAGCCAGTTATCTGTATCTAAGTCGACGCCCATGACATCACGTCGACCACAGCTGTCACTCACTAGAATCAAACTACGATAGAAGAGAAGTAGTTTGTAGGCGGGGTGGGAAGGCCGAGAGACACCTGAGACTGATCCAAGGAGCACAACGACAAAACCAGCCAATGGGAGGGTGACAACAAGGTGGTTTAGAGGACCTGAAAGAGACCCGATTCAAGAGAGAGAGAGAGAGAGAGAGAGAGAGAGAGAGAGAGAGAGAGAGAGTGAGAGGGGGCCTTCACTCACGTCTCAGTGAGGAGGACAAAGAACAGAAGAAGGTATACTCAGAGTATCGAGAGACATGTTGGTGTAAAGAATCCCCACGGGAGTCAGGAACAGATCCCGGGTCTGTCTGGCCGCAGATTGCTGCGGCGGACAGAGAGGGGGCGGTGATGGGTTTGTCAGTTGGTCGCTCTTCGGTTAGCCTCCCAGAGCGAGTCGGGGATTACAGCAGCAGCTCTGATGTGTAATTTGGCGACAGACAGACGGACAGGTGGCTTCTATCCATGGGGACCGGGACAAAGCAAAGCAGGCGGCAAGAAAACAAGCTCATCAGAACCCGGCGGTGAGCTGACTGGCGAACAGGGGGTGCACTTTAGACGGAGAGGTGACAGGATTCAAAAGGGGTAATGTCGGCGGTGGGCTGGGGCGTCAGGGGAACAAAGGGTTCTTTAAAGCCGGGGTTATTACCCTGGACCCGGGATACTGTTCCAGTGTCCCTGGGGCCCGGTGGCACATGAAAGGCTCGTGACCAAAGGTGTGCTCAGAGCTCAGAGCTCGGTGTGTCAGACGGTGGCACCTCCATGGGATCACAGCCCCTTTCGAATCCCGGCGCTGAGTTTAGGAAACACTGTTTTTGAAAAGGAGAGAGTTTGACAGGAAGGGATGGCATATCGGTTGATGTGGAAGCGTCTAACCAATCACGAAGGTCTGAGTGTAGGAAGTGGATGGAAGAGGCCCAAGGGGAAACACAAACGTATTCCAGGGAATACTTCTACGAGTCGGCTCCGTGGAAATCGTGGTTGTGTTTCTGAGAAAGGCCCTCAACGTTTTACCGTGATTTAGATTACTTTTCACTTTTCTATTGCAAACGAGGAATTTGGAATTGCCACTAAACTCAGACATGCCGTTGAAGAACACTAATGAAGAGTCGTCAGGATTATCACCACATGGGGGGGAGGGAAAAACAATTCCCCTTCCTCGTTAAGGAGCGAAGCATAAACCCGCCAAATCTCGTCATGCCGAGCTACACACGCTACGCTAAACAAAGACAGAAAGAGAGGAACCAAGAGGTCTGAACAAGTTAGAGATCCCCACAGAGGATAGAGAGGGCTCTGTTCTGATC
Source organism: Gadus chalcogrammus (assembly GCF_026213295.1). Classification (NCBI taxonomy): domain Eukaryota; kingdom Metazoa; phylum Chordata; class Actinopteri; order Gadiformes; family Gadidae; genus Gadus; species Gadus chalcogrammus. Next base: position 31,983,996 of record NC_079418.1, read on the forward strand.
CCGGAGGAGGTCTCTGTGGACCAGGACTGTCAGAGGAACGAAGATACGACAACAGAGAGAAGGAACGCAGCGAGCGACGAAAAGAGAGAGACGACAGAAAGTGGTCGGACCAGACCGATTAGAAATCCCATTTCCCGGCGAAGCAATCTCCCGCCATGTATGTGTTAATATGTGTAGATGGAGCTGGAGGAGAAACTGGGTACATGGGGGGAGGTAGGAGTTCATATCGGCCTTTTAAAAGTCTCTTCTGCGGGTAGGATCGGGGAACGGAGCGTGTGCAGCGGTCCGCGTAACGAGATGCAGAGTAAACACGCCGGGCGTGGAGGGCGCCGCTGTAATTGATAGCGCGCTCCCCGTCCACGACACGCGTCTTCGCTCACTTTTTTATTTCTCAGGACGGCTTTTAATTGTTTTTCGTTCCGAGTCATGTCCCGGGTACCAGCGGAACACAATCCTAGACCCACGCTGGGCATCGTGAAGCCCGCCTCGGGAAGAACAGCAAACAGCGAAACAACCTCCCCCCCTCCCCCTCTCCCTCCCTCCCTCCTCCCCTCCCTCCCTTTCGTTGATTACTTCAGAAGGAAACTACCGTCCTGGTGGCTTATTATTTTGTGGCTCCCCGGTTTCTGAATAAATGTCAAGCGCTGCTCGCTGCCGAGCACCGGGCCCCCTACCTGGTCCGTCGCCAGCCCCCCCCCCCCCAGCCCCCACAGTCCCCCCGTGGAAAGGTTAATGCATTCCTAAATGAATCACTGGCGGCAGCGCCTCAATCACACTCTGGGAATCCCCCCCCCTTGTCCCCCGCTCTACTTATCCCTCCCCTCTCTCTCTCTCTCTCTTCCTCTCTCTCTCTCCCCCCTCTCTCTCTCTCTCTCTCCCCCTCCCTCTCTCTCTCTCTCCCTCTCTCCCTCCCTCTCTCTCTCTCTCCCTCCCTCTCTCTCTCCCTCCCCTCTCTCTCTCTCTCCCTCCCTCTCTCTCTCTCCCTCCCTCTCTCTCTCCCTCCCCTCTCTCTCTGTCTCTCTCTCTCTCTGTCTCTCTCTCTCTCTCTCTCCCTCTCTCTCTCTCTCCCTCACCCTCTCTCTCTCTCCCCCCCTCTCTCTCTCTCTCTCTCTCTCTGCTTAACGGGAAAATAAGATTGTTATGCACGTCTTTGTATTGTATACATTTTTTTAATCTTTATTGCCCGTATGCCAGCATACATAAAAGCGTTTTCATTTTAGATCATAATCTAGGGAGGACGATAAGGCAAGGTGTGCATTTTTTATTTGTTTTTTTGGTCAATTTAGTTTTGGGATTAAAGTCAGAATTCAGAATTTAATCGCAGTATTCTGACTTTAAACTCAGACCTCAATAGGAAAATCACCTCTGGCCCGGATCCTCTTCCGTAAGAATCAATACAATCAAAACAATCAAAACAATCAAAACAATATGGCGACTATGGCTGTAGCGTTACGTCAGAGTGGTGCGACGGACACAACCTATTGACCAACACCTGGAGAACTAGGGTGGAAACAACAAAGACCGCAGGTTAAAGGTTATAAATTGCTAAAGTGCTTATAGTTCTAGCTCTATACCGTGGCTACGACATGAGGTGTTGGTAATGGACTGCTTTTGTGTTTTTAATTCATTCTCCGTGGTTACCTTAATGGCTGGCTGTAGGCGTCGTGGTTAATTGTGGAGCGGCGGTAGGTTTTTTAATTAGTATTTTTGACAAAACATTCCCTTCGTTCGCCCTCCTCTGTCCTGCAGTAATCATAAAGAAGCAACTTTATTCACACGACCTGTGGCGACGTTTGCTCAATGAATATGATAATGCAGCGAATAAACAATCTCTGTTTCCTCACTCCTATTTACATAAACAAACAATATCGCATATGCGTTTTCATAACGGGCAAACAGAACGGGAAGAAAAAAGTTCTTGAATTATTTAGTATTTATTTCACTTTCAGTTTGTAAACAACATTTACATTTTAATCCACCCAAGGCTGATTCTCAGTCGGTGTAATCTCACTTGGTCTCCAGGCAGAGGTTCTGAGGACCAGATGGAGAGCAGTGTCATGGGACAACCCCCCCCCCCCCCTCCGCTCTGTTCTGGTCATCGTTTAGAAGAACACACTTAAATCCGAACCGTCAGACCCGGTCAGACCCGCTCACACCGGCGGGTCGGGGGTTCGAGGGAGGAACGCATTGCGGACATTCGGAATCGAACCCGCTACCTTTGGACTGGGAGCCAAAGCCCCCAACTGCCACGTCCGACGACCAGTCGCCCCTGAGGTTCTGCTTAATAATAACTATTAATTGATACGGTAGTGGGGAGGCATGTGGTCCAGGATGTAGAGCGGGAACCTGAAGGTTGCTAGTTCGACCCCCGGCTCCTCCTAGCTGAGGGTCGAGGTGTCCCTGAGCGAGACGCCTCACCCTGATTGCTCCTGACGAGCTGGCTGTCGCCCTGCGTGGCTGACTCCGCCGTTGGTGTGTGAATGTGTGCATGAACGGGTGAACGTGCGGCAGTGTTGTGCAGCGCTTTGAGCGGCCACTGGTTAGAAAAAGCGCAGTATAAGCGCAGTCCTTTGACCGTTGACGTGTTTTGATGTTTAACCGCCGTCCCATCGTTTCCCCGCTCGTCCCAGACTGAACCTGGGGAAGAACGACCTCTTGACCTTCTACGACGGGGACGACCTGACGGCGAACATCCTGGGTCAGTACGGCGGCTCGCGGCCGCACTTCAAGCTGTTCACGTCCATGTCCGACGTCACCGTGCAGTTCCAGTCCGACCCGGCCACCAACATCTACGGCTACAACAACGGCTTCGTGGTGCACTTCTTTGGTGAGCCGCACGCACGCACGCACGCACGCACGCACGCACGCACGCACGCACGCACGCACGCACGCACGCACGCACGCACGCACGCACGCACGCACGCACGCACGCACGCACGCACGCACGCACGCACGCACGCACGCACGCACGCACGCATACACGCACGGACATATACATTTTAATTCTTTATTTGCATCCACCAATCACATTACAAGAGACAGGATTCAAATATTTCTGGGATGAGATCGGTCTTTGTTCAAGGGTACAAAAAATACATACACACATATGCACACACACACACTTACACACACATGCCTGCATTTAGGCACACACACACACGCACACACTCATATTCAAGGACCTTCACCAACATGCATGTAGGCACACACCTGAACGCACATGCTCCTACACACACAAGTGCACATGCAGGTATGTGGTCCTTCTAGAGCGATGTTCGATATTATTATTATTATTATTTAATATTATTCAGTCCGCTGTTTCCTGTGACCGTTCATGCTGACCACGCCCACTCTCCCCCCCCCCCCCCCCCCCCCCCCCCCCACCGTCTCCAGAGGTGGCCCGTAACGACACCTGCTCGGAGCTGCCGGAGATCAGCAACGGCTGGAAGAGCACGTCCCACCCGGACCTGATCCACGGCACGGTGGTCACCTACCAGTGCTACCCCGGGTTCGAGCTGGGGGGGGCCGAGATCCTCATGTGCCAGTGGGACCTCAGCTGGAGCGCGGACGTCCCCCGCTGCGATCAGGGTGAGAGGGGGGAGGCACGGGGGAGAGGGAGGGGGAGGGGGGGGAGACCAGGGTGAGAGGGGGGAGGCACGGGGGAGACCGGGGGGAGACCAGGGTGAGAGGGGGGAGGCACGGGTGAGAGGGGGGAGGGCGGGGCGAGGGGGGGGGGGGAGGGATAGCGGAACGGGTGAGATGGGGGAGTGGGACCAGGTTGAGGGGGGAGAGACCAGGGTGAGAGGGGGGGGGACCAGAACATCTCCTGCTGTTCCTTCTGCTCCGGTCCATTCTGACGTCCCCCTCTGGTCCTCCTCTGGTCCTCCTCTGGTCCTCCTCTGGTCCTCCTCTGACCCTCCTCTGGTCCTCCTCTGGCCCTCCTCTGGTCCTCCTCTGACCCTCCTCTGACCCTCCTCTGGTCCTCCGCTGGTCCTCCTCTGGTCCTCCTCTGGTCCCTCTCTGACCCTCCTCTGGTCCTCCTCTGGTCCTCCTCTGGTCCTCCTCTGACCCTCCTCTGGTCCTCCTCTGGTCCTCCTCTGACCCTCCTCTGGTCCTCCTCTGACCCTCCTCTGGTCCTCCTCTGGTCCTCCTCTGGTCCTCCTCTGTCCTTGTGTCTCCTGACCTCCTCCTCTGGTCCTCCTCTGACCCTCCTCTGACCCTCCTCTGGTCCCCCTCTGACCCTCCTCTGGTCCTCCTCTGGTCCTCCTCTGGTCCTCCTCTGGTCCTCCTCTGTCCTACTGACCCCTGACCTCCTCCTCTGGTCCCCCCCCCCCCCAGTGCTGACGTGTCCGGACCCTGGGGCGGTGGAGCACGGCCGCCGCACGCTGTCGGCCCAGCGGCTCTCGGTGGGCTCCACCGTGCAGTACGCCTGTCAGAAGGGCTACCAGCTGGCCGGCGCCGCCGTGCTCACCTGCTGCCGCCGGGACGCCGCCAAGCCCAAGTGGAGCGACCGGCTGCCCAAGTGTGTCCGTGAGTACCGTCGCCGTGGCGATAGGGATGATGGGGAGGAGGAGGAGGAGAATGATGATGATGGGGGGTGTTATGAAAAACTTAGTTTTGTAGGAATTGTGTGCGTGTGTTTGTGTTTGTGTGTGTGTGTGTGTGTGTGTGTGTGTGTGCGTTGATGTGTAGCCGGGTGAGTCTGAGTGTGTGTATGTGTGTAGGTTTTACACACACACAAACAACTACACACACGCACAGACACACACACACACATCCACAATGACATATTTTCCAAGCTATTTAAAACGCTTACTAGGCATGTTCCCTCTCCAAGATTCTGTCTGTCTGTCCTCGTCACTGTTCAAGATGGTGTATGGCCAACTTTAAATGTATATTTTATTTACTTTGTTATTATTCGCTCAGTTGAGGGTGACCGGAGTTCATGCATGCTTCTGCTAGTTCTGAAGGGCAGGAGTGTCAATCAAATGCAATAAAAAATCAATAGGATGGCACTCTGCCCGTTCTGGTTGACCTCTTCAAGATGGCGGTCGGTTGTATGTCGACCTCTTCAAGATGGCAGCGGTCGGTTGCATGTCGACCTCTTCAAGATGGCCTCTCTCCCCTGTCGGCAGCGGAGCGCTACGAGCCGTGCAGGAACCCCGGCGCCCCGTCCACTAGCGTGCAGAGCTCCGAGAAGGCCTTCTACCAAGCGGGGGAGTCGCTCACCTTCTCCTGCCACCCCGGCTACGAGCTGCAGGGGGAGCCCGCCATCGCCTGCGTCCCGGGACACCCGTCCCAGTGGAACAGCACACCGCCCGCCTGCAAAGGTACGACCGGAGATAACCGGTTTACTGGACGATCCAACGGCGTTTCTTTGTACATAGCGTCTTATCCTAGCTGTCTGAGTTCTGTACGGGGAATGGGTTAACCTAGTGATGGTTATTACATGGCACTTTGTTCTATGAACATCCTTACTGTACCGACAGCGATATATTGTTGTTCTATTTCATTCTTACTGAGTATTTAATATCCAAAAAGTCACACGTGACCGGGGATGACGTCGGGCTGCCCGTCTATATAAGCCCACGTCACTCTCCAAGATGTCCCTTGTATCTTCTCGTACGAGTACGAAATAAGCTTGAATAGAAGCAATATTAGCCGGTGACTCTTTGCTGGTAGCCCTGCAACCGCATGGTTGGAGCCACGGATCCGTCCTCCAAGGGCTGCGATTAGTCACGCACGGCTATGTTATGAACGCCGCATACCGGTGCTTTCGCCGGTGAGCTCGGCTCACATTAACGCTAAGCTAACACAGCGTCTTCACCAGCTGTACCGGCTGCTAAGGTAAGTATTCTCTCTGTGTTAGCTTTAAAGTTAAGTAAGAAAAGGGGATCCTGTTTTCGGCACCCACTTAAGCTTACGTCTCGTTTTGTTTGCCTCGCTGCAGCGGAGATTGCCATTACCGGCGTTTGCTGCCTTTTGTGGCAACTTTTGTTTCAGTTAATTAAAGGCTCCCTGACAAGTGTTTTCGCTCGTTAAAGTGTGTACTCCCTTGTTTGGAATTTAAGAGCAGAAGCTCCCCATTACGGTTAAGGCTAGTGGGTAAATAAGAAAAAAACAAAACACTGTTTTAGTTTGAGTTTCTCACGTTGTGCAGTTGCTGCCCTTTTGTTGAATTATTACCGTCGGGTGCTTTCGCTCAGTAGTAACTTCTTCACTCTGGAAAAATACTATTTTGGATAGCTTAACTCCCCCAGCATGTTAGGCTCACATGGTTGCCCAACTTGCATGGCTCCACTGCTAGCCCTAGATGGACATGATGAATGCCTTGCATGCCTCGATGTGGTCCACCTGAGGGAGGGGCTGTCCGACGATCAGTGTATGAATTGCAGTTTCATGCCACATAGGCTGAAAGTGGCAAGACTAGCCGAGGTGGAAGGACCTCAGGTTGAAGGCAAGCTTCCCCCGCCTGGAAGAGAACCAGTTGTAAGGGTCCGCTCCCCACCCAGGGCTGCCCCGCCAAGGAAGAAGGTTAGGAAGGCTGACGGTTATGCTGCCAAAGTAGACAAGCTACTGTCAGAGTTCGCTAAGATTAAGAGTTTGCTCTTTAACCTTAAGCCAGTAAGGTTAGCGTCAACCCAGATGTCAATCCCTCAGGTTGAGGCTCCAACTACACCAGAATGGGACGGAGATGCCCTGTCTACGAGGGCATCCTGTAGCAAGTTCTTTGAGGACAGGCTGGGACAGGGCGAGGTAGAGGCTTCTACCCAGGCTTCTGAAGATGGATCCTAGCATGTAGGGAGTGGGTCTAGCGCATGCTCAGAAGCTTCCCGGGCCACGGTTAAGCTAGTGGTCCGATTGGCACTGGCCCGCTAAGGGTTGGATGAGGCTCCATCAGCAATTGCTCCAGCTAGTGCATTCTTTAGGCGTGTCCCGCCACAAGATACTTTTTCTGTGCCTCCCTCCCAGCCATATATTGAGGAGCTTCACAGATGCTGGCCAGACCCCAGATCTCTATCTCATCACACCAGTGACAGCAGGGCCTTGGCTTCAATGCAGAATGCCAGCAAGCATGGACTTGACCGAAGGCCAGTCGTAGAGCCGACCATTGCCTCCCTCATTGTGGCACCAGAGGAGGTGTTGAGGCCGCATCACTGATGACCTATTAACGAAGTGCTATGACACAGCGGCACGTATGGGCCGTATTCGGAACTCCTCCACAGAGTCTAAGTGACTCTACATCTTTGCAGGCGTTTGCCTTCATGACCAGAGAGCTTGGTAGGCTGATGTCGTCGCTTATGCTGGCTCGCCGCCTGGTATGGCTGGCCCAGTCCCCATTATCAGAGCCATGCCGGAGAACCCTCCGCACTATCCCCGTAGTTCCGGGAGAGCTTTTTGGCCCAGCAGCACAACAGGCCTTGGATCGTGGCATCCAGGCTAACCAGACACAGCAGCAGTTTGCTAGCCTTCGGGGAGCTACATCCCTACCGAGACAGCAGCCTCCGCAAGGTTATAGCACCAATCATCCTCTGCCGCTAGCACGTCCTAGTGGTTATCTCAGGACCTCACCAGCTCCTGAGCGACCCTATCAACCCCGTCGGGCTCCCACAAGACCTGCACCCCAGGCACAGAGGAGTCGGGGTCCCCCCCCCCCAGGCTTCCCAAGAGGACGTGGGGGCAGGTACTGACGGCTCAGGGCCGGGCGTCGGGCGCTACGCCCAGCAGCACCTCATCTGCTGGGGAAGTTGCACTACAGACCCTTGGGTGGTGGCCACGCTTTCCAAGGGGTACAATCTCCAATTCCAACGCCGGCCCCCACTTTTCAGGGGGATCAGACTGACTACAGTTCGCGATCCCACAAGGCGACAGGCCCTCAGCCAGCAGGTATCCACCCTCCTGGAGAAGAAAGCCATCGAGATCGAGAAGGTGGGTTTTACCCACCCTCTTTTTTAGTTCCAAAAAAAGAGGGTGGGTTTCGCCCTATACTGGACTTACGAGGGCTGAACAGTTTTCTGAAAGTATTTCCCTCTCGCATGCTAAATACAGCGGAAGTGCTGTCCCTCTCTGGTTCTCTCTGTCAGAGACGAGTCCGATGGGAAAGGATGCCTTGGCCCATCCATGGCCACGTCAGCACCTTTATGCCTTCCCGCCATTTCCACTGATAGGGTTAACTCTACACAGAGCTCAGAAGGGGAGCCACAGACCCCTGCTGGTTGACCCAAACTGGCCAGGGAGACCTTGGTTTCCAGTAATACAGTACAGGCTGCTGGAAGGAGATCCATGGTGCCTGCCGAAGAGGCGGGACCTGCTCTCACAGCTGGGGGGCCACATCTGGCACCCCAGACCAGAGTGCCTGCAGCTAGGGGTTTGGCCCTTGAGGGGCCTGATCCACTTATAATGTAATGTGACCAGGAGGTAGTTCAAACCATCATAGACTCAAGAGCTCCCTCCACCAGGGCACTTTATGCTAACAGGTGGAAGATGTTTGCAATGTGGTGTGAGGCTCAGAGAGAGGTACCGGAGTGTTCCTCAGTGCCAATTATACTGCGTTTTTTGAAGTCCTTACTGGAAAGGAAGCTATCTGCTCCACTTTAAGGGTCTATGTGGCTGCCATTTCATCCAGACACGTTAAGGTTGATAGCCAGACGGTGCGGTCTCATTCTTTGGTGACCCGATTTCTTAAAGGAGCCCAGCGGAGGAACCCCCCACGGGCTGTCAAGGCTCCCTCATGCGACCTACCTCTGGTACTTGGAGCCCTCTGTCTCCTCCCGTTTGAGCCCCTGGATCAGGCGCCACTGAAATGGCTGTCGGCAAAGGTTGCCTTTCTTCTAGCGATCGCGTCAGCCAAGCGTGTGAGTGAGCTTCATGCATTGTCAGTGAGTGAACAGTGGCACAGGGTTGGCACTGTGGCCTAACCCATCATTGAGATGTTACATACAGGAAGCTGCTGGTTTTCGCCAGTCTGATGGCCTGTTTGTCTGCTACGGGGGCCCGAGGAAGGGGCAAGCGCCGTCCAGACAGAGGCTTTCCAAGTTGGTGGTGGAGGTAATTGAGGAGGCATACAAGTCAAGAGGACTGCCTTTGCCTCTTAACATCAGAGGCCATTCCACCAGGAGTGTCTCCACCTCCTGGGCAGCACTAAGAGGAGTGCCTCTAATTGAGATTTGTGCAGCGGCCTCCTGGGTTTCAGCGTGCACCTTTGCCCGATTTTACAGAGTCAATGTAGATGCTCACCACGCAGTGGCTGCATCTGTTTTTTAAGGTCTGCCTCTAGCGGTCAGTAAGAATGAAATAGAACGAGAGTTACATATGTAACTATGGTTCTATGAATTCTCGTTGACCGCCAGAGTTCTCTGTCACTCGGAATCTTGCAAGAAGATTCTGAAGGGACATCTTGGAGTGTGACGTGGGCTTATATAGACGGGCACCCCGACGTCATCCCCGGTCACGTGTGACTTTTTTGATATTAAATACTCGACCTGCGCATGCAGGTCGAGTATTTAATATGAGTTTTCTCAGAAGGGTGGCTGGCGTCTCCCTTAGGGATAGGGTGAGAAGCTCAGCCATCCGTGAGGAACTCGGATTAGAGCCGCTGCTCCTTTACTTAGAAAGGAGTCAGCTGAGGTGGTTCGGGCATCTGGTAAGGATGCCCACTGGGCGCCTTCCTTGGGAGGTGTTTCAGGCACGTCCAGTGGGGAGGAGACCTCGGGGAAGACCCAGGACTAGGTGGAGAGATTATATCTCAACACTGGCCTGGGAACGCCTCGGGATCCCCCCGTCAGAGCTGGTCAATGTGGCCCGGGAAAGGGAAGTCTGGGGCCCCCTGCTTGAGCTGCTCCCCCCGCGACCCGACCCCGGATAAGCGGATGACGATGAGGATGATGAGGATGAGGACCTGCGCATGCGTGATGGATAACATCCAGTGTTAAGCACGGCCTCTGGCGGTCATCCAGAATTCATAGAACCGTAGTTACATACGTAACTCTCGTTTCTCTTTCTTCTGACAACTGTACTTACTGTAAGTCACTTTGGATAACAGCGTCTGCTAAATGCCTTTAATGTAAATGTACATGTTAGTCTACGCACACACAACCCAGTCTCACGGAAATATGTGACACTGTCACGTCATTTAATCAATGCACAAATTTCAAACTCATTCGAAAAAGAAGAGATGAAGCGGATACCTTTTTATCGTGGCGGTTTGCCTACAGAGCAGCGCACCTGCATTAAATATATCTGTGAATTGTCACAATTTCCCAGAATCAAAGGTGAAAGTAGAAACGGGTGGCCAAAAGCTACATTGTTAGAAATGTATGCTTTTGGCAAGAAAAAATTGGAATTACGTGTCCCAGATCACGAATGAATAGATTAAATGACGTGACAGTGTCACGTATTTCCGTGAGACTGGGTTGGCACACGAGATGGCACGCTGAGGATGTTAAGAAATCATGACCTAACCTAATAACTTTTATTCACATGTATTTATTCAATTAAAACTGTTCTTATATTTGATTTCCCTTTCTGAACGTCCGGTGACTGTGTTTCAGCTTCAACCAGCAAGTTTGTGAACGAGCGAAGGCTGGACGGTACGTCTTATCACTACATTCAAACTTATATCTATTGAAAGAAAGTAACGTGAAGTTATGCATTTTTATTCTTTTCTATTATGTATAATGTATTATTTTTTATTTCTATATTGTGGTTATTACAAACATATTTTATATATTTCATAAGATATTTTTTCCTTGATGGATTTGTTATGAGAAAAAAACATTTTTGTCTTCTCTGCATTTAATATATATATATATTTTTTTATCAATGTATTTTTCTATATTATTTTGTTCATATTTTTCTTCATGTAAAATGAGTACCTTGCTCCGTGCTCTGAGCGTGCTGTCTGTGTTCCAGTGGCCAGCCCGGAGCTGGACATGGAGGGCTCCAACGTGGCGCTGGTGGTGTTGGTCCCGGCCGTGGTAGTGCTGCTGGCCGTCCTGGCCGTCTACGTCTACTTCACCAAGTAAGACCCCGTCGCCATGGGGACCAGTAGGGTGACCAGACGTCCTCTTTTTCCCGGACATGTCCTCTTTTCGAGACCTAAAAAATGCGTCCGGCAGGGATTCCAAAAACGTCCGGTATTTTGCCTCGTCGCAAAAAAAAAAAAATATATATATTATTGTTATTATTATCTTTTTATATTTTTTTGCCTCGTCGCATATTTGTGTTTCTGGGTCTTTCACATAACCTACTAGTTATTACCATTGTATATGTCTATGGTTATTACGGCCTTCCAAGTTCTGGAAATGGTATCTCCCTTACGTTCCACCTTCTTGCGCGAGCTGACTGTAGAGAGAGTCTGTCATTGGGCGACCGATCTCATGTGCTCGTTGAGAAGGTGCCGTGTATAGACGGAATGAAACCCCCACTGAAGTTCGTAGCCCCCCCCCCCCCCCCCCCCGTTAACAATCTTGCCCGGGGCGCAATTGGACCTAGGATCGCCACTGTCTGCAGCCATGCCTAAACGTAAATGTAAGTTCACGGACGAACTAAAGAAAAAAATACCCATGTTTTCGCCCCCCCCCCCCCCCGCGACGAAGTGTCCTCTTTTTCACAAACTCAAATCTGGTCACCCTAGGACCAGGAACTCCCTACACCGAATATATCGCTACTTGACCAGAATCTAACTAAAAATACACAGCACGTCTCTAAGGTGCCCAGAAACTAACTTTAAACTAGACAGAATATATTACTATGGTGAACAGAAACTAACCATAAACAACAGAGCACATCGCTATGGTGACCAGAAACGAACTATAACTACACTGGATATCGCTATGGTGACTAGAAATTAACTTTAAACTACACCGCCTGGTCCTACCAGACCATCGTACTTCATTTCATTTGTACAGAAGGTCTGGAACTGCCCGATTGACAAACGTTCACTCACTTGGAGGCGGGTGTCTGTTGAAGTTTTAAAATGATTGGATCTGCCCAGTGCCACTCTGGATCTGCCATAACCAATCGCATAGCGTTTGGTCGTCACGTATATCATGCGACGGGACCGGCTCCTTCACTAAAGGCCTCCACACACCGGCGCCGCAGCGTCGCGTCAAAAAGTCTGCCCCCATTATTCCGGGTGTACTAGCACACACCGGCGCCGACTAGCCGCGCGGCAGCGTTCCGCGCCGCGCCGCCCAACTACTCTTCGAGACAATGTTCTATTCCCGAGCGTCGACGCCCCTGAAAAAGCGCTTTGTAAAAGCTGGTTTGTACATCCCGGGTCCCGTAGGCACCTCCATATCTACCCTTCACCACTGGATGTCGCCCTCTTTCGTTTGTGATAAACAATTACGAGAATGGACGATGAGAGACTGGTCGTCGAGGTGGAAAAATATGTCGAATTGTATGACCAAAGTACCCGTCATTACAAGGACAACTCCAAAAAGGTCATTGCCTGGCGAGCCATAGCTCTGGAGATTGGATCTTCAGGTGAGAAATCAACAATGGTGGACTAAGTACCCAAACCATTAACCATAATGGGAAATAGACGAAATCAAGTCACATATAATCACACCATGTAGGTAGAAACCAGATTACTTGTAATATATATATTTTTATTTAAGGCAAGGCAACTTCATTCATATAGCACTTTTAATACATGAAGCAGACTCAAAGTGCTTCACATAGAAACATTCTCATACAATAAAATAGATAAGTAAAAGGAAACACAGGCAAGCTCAAAAATGCATTGTCATGTATTAACTGTCTCTCTGGTATCAGATCATGTATTAACTGTCTCTCTGGATTTAGGGAAAAATAACATTAAGTGTCTCGAGCACTCAAATAAAATACACTGGCTACTGAATCCAGCACAGCAATAACATCACTGTATTTATCCCGAGGGATAAAAAAAAAGTATATATATGCAAAAGAGTATACCAGAGAGGGATAATAACTAGATTATAGGTCATCATATAGGCTGCACCATATGGTTCTGCCATTGCACACTTAGTGGCGAATTGAAATATTGGCGTGCCTCTCAGGATCTGCACGGAGCTCCTGGACCAGATTGTGGCATACCCCCTGTTCTTGTCTCTGTTCATTGATGGGGTGCACCCAAACCCTTCGTCTTCTCCTTGCTCCTTGCAGGAGAAGAAGGGCAGCCCCCCTCTGTCTGGCAACAGTTATTTGTTCTGTTGAAATAAAAAAAACTCAATAAAATGTAAAAGAGCTTGCTCAATTAAAATGGATAACTACTGGCTGCATACATGTAAATGTGTGGCTATGTTAAGGATAGATAGATGGATAGATAGATAGATACTGTATTGGTCCCAATGGGGATCAATAAAGCCATCCAGGAGCTCAATACAATAAATACACACAATAACAATTGGCCTTAAAAGGTGACTGCACTATATACTAAAAAGGCTTAATAGAAGGTCCTGCAGTTATTGAGATTGTTGATGCAGTAGATGAATAATTGCAAAATATAAAATAAATAAGAAATGACAGTAAATAAAACGATAAAGTGCCCTACAAACTAAGTTGATCTGATGCTTGAAAACATACTTTCACTGCGCAGATTAGCCTACATTTTTCCAATTATTCAGCCAAAAAGATGGAAAATAAATAAACTAGGCTACAATAGGCTACTCACCCATTGCGTTTCGTGTCTTTGCTGCGGTTGATTGACAGGTGACTTCCTGATTTTATACTGCAGCGCGGCCGTCGCGCCCTGGTCGCGCCGCCTCCTGTTGGTGCTAGGGGCGTGCTTTTGACGCGCGTAAAATACGCGACGCTGCGCTGCGGCGCCGGTGTGTGGAGGCCTTAACGGAGCCAGCTGGAAAATCTAACTTTTCCTGAACCCGGTGGGGAGAAGCACCACAACATCATGGCCACCAACAAAACTCAGCAAAGCTTGTTCTTGCTATGGCTTTAATTGATCGATATTCGGCAGCGATCACACAACAGACCGAATAGCTTCTCTCGTATCCAAGTCTTCCTCTGACTACAACTGAAACTGGCGCGCGACCTCGACGTCATCGTTCTCAGCCACTCACTCTGTTCGCTGATTGGACCGCCAAAAATCTGGCTTCCAAGGAACCCATGAATATGAAGCAGACCCAGACCTAGTACTGAAGTGAAATGAAAATTGAGTGGAAGTAGGTAGGTGGGCGGTGGCAGGCTAACACCTTATATCGCCACGGGGACCAAACACAAATTATAAGCTACATCAAAAATCGCTATGTGACCAAAAATTTACTATAAACTTCACCGGATATCGCTACGGTTACTAAACCGTAGCAATAAACTACAAAGAATATCGCTTTGGTGGTCGAAGTCAAGGCATTAGAAACAACATGGAATATCGTCACGGTGACCAAACAAAACATATTTAGTCAACTTATCAAATATTTCCTTTGTCTCCGTCATTCAGTTGGTGTTTTGTTTCCGATCGCAGACTACAGGGGAAGTCGGTCCGAATGCCGTCGTCGCTGCCGCCCTACGACAACATGACCGAGGAGTCTGCGTTCGACAACCCCGTGTACGAGAGAGGCGTAAGTACGGCGGGGCTGAACCTGCAGGACGTGGGCTCACACGACACCAGCGTGCTGTCCTGAAGCCCGGCGTCATCTCATGTCTCACCAGCAGAGGGCGCCACTTAGCGGTCCATCAGCTGTTTACTTCACCAATGACAACATGAATTTGTGGATCTGCATGTGTCGGTCCCAATTCATATTGTGAACATTTTATTTTTGTTATTTATTTGTATTTATTCATTCATACCGTCATTTATGTTGACATCTTCACTAACATTTCATTATTTATTTATTTATTTATTTTCATTTTTATCTATTTTCATTTGTATTATTGTTCATGTCACGTCCATGCTGTGTTGCACTCCACCATTCATGTGTTCATGTATTCCTGTTGTTAGTTTATTTGTATCATCCATCTTGTTTGTGTTGTCATCATCATCTACCACGATCAAAGATGTCTTCATGACCGCATGAATGCAGATGTACTACACTGGTATTTATTCATCTTTAAAGTTCAACCTTTTCTAATGAAACAAACAGTGAAGCTTAATGCTTTTGTATAATATATTTGATATCTTAATTTTGTAAAGTGAAATATGAGAACCTCTACTGCATGATTAAGGCAGCGTTTCCCATTTCGGCGGTTCGTCCAGTGTTGATGAAACCACACAGTGTGTCCTGCTCACTGTTCTCTCCTGTTCCCATCGTCACCCCCCCCTCCATCCAACTCCCTCTGGTTCCAGCACCGGAAGACCCACTCGACCTACTAACTGCCCCCCCCCCCCCCCCCCCCCCGGGCCCCACCCAGGAGGCCGAAAGACTTTGAGGGGACCCTGGCCATCCCCCCCACCCCCCCCCACTCCAGAGGCTGATGCTCCAACCTAACATGGAGGCCTGCTCATCCTGCAGCCATCGTATCGACTACCTCTCTCAACCTCGCCGCCATCTTCTCGTCCTCCCGCCGTTTATTATTCAACGTTCCCGACACGACGCTCCGATCAGCATCCGACCGAACCAAATTATTCCGTGGCGGATTAATTCATCAGCGCCATAGGTTTAACTTTCTCTTCGTTTCAGTCTTGTTTTCCACTCTGCTTCACCCTGTTTTAATACCTTTACGGAATATCGTTTTTTTCTTCTCTCACTGTTAGAATAAGGTTTGTTATAAGGCGTTTGTTTCCCCCTCACTGCCCGCATCTCCAGGCTGTACTAGATTGTGTTCCATGTTTCTGTCCTTTTACAAACCACTCTGTGCTTATCGTGGATTTTTCTGGGGAAAGTTTTTCTTTTTATTACTTGTTGTTGGGATTGCAGGTTTTCATTTGTTTTAACACCAAAAGAGAGAAACAGAGAGCAGGTGGAGTGGACCAACTTTTCAGTTTAACGACGTACCTGTAACGTTCAGAAGACACGATCACCTTGTCATGCTAAGTGTGCAACTCTTTCATTTTCCCTGTCTTGATCTGTTTATGTATTTATTTGATTTGACTGCGGTTTAGTTATCCAGTACAGAGAACAGAAAGACTCGGGGAGGCTCCGCGGAGAATGAACTTTCCAGTCTTGTATTTTAGACAATCTTTTCTTTAGCACAAGAACCAGGAGGACCCATCGGAGACTGAAGACTGGACCCTATCCCGACGCAGACCCCACCACCCCACGGAGACGCTGGGGTGGAGAGGAGAGACATTTTTTGTTCCCTAAAGACCGGAGAGGAGAGAGGGTTTAAAGCTCAAAGACCGGCCTGGAAGAGAGAGGAGAGAGGGTTTAAAGCTCAAAGACCGGCCTGGAAGAGAGAGGAGAGAGGGTTTAAAGCTCAAAGACCGGCCTGGAAGAGAGAGGTGAGAGGGTTTAAAGGTTGAAGAGGGCCTGGAAGAGAGAGAAGAGAGGGTTTAAAGCTCAAAGACCGGCCTGGAAGAGAGAGGTGAGAGGGTTTAAAGGTTGAAGAGGGCCTGGAAGAGAGAGAAGAGAGGGTTTAAAGGTTGAAGAGGGCCTGGAAGAGAGAGAAGAGAGGGTTTAAAGGTTGAAGAGGGCCTGGAAGGGAGAGAAGTGAGGGTTTGAAGCTTGAAGACCAGCCTGGCAGGGAGAGGAGTGAGGGTTTGAAGCTTGAAGACCGGGAGTTGAGGGTTTGGAGGTTGAAGAGCAGGGAGGTGGAGGGTTTGGAGGTCGAGGACCAGGGAGGTGGAGGGTTTGGAGGTTGAGGACCAGGGAGGTGGAGGGTTTGGAGGTTGAGGACCAGGGAGGTGGAGGGTTTGGAGGTCGAGGACCAGGGAGGTGGAGGGTTTGGAGGTCGAGGACCAGGGAGGTGGAGGGTTTGGAGGGTGAGGACCAGGGAGGTGGAGGGTTTGGAGGTTGAGGACCAGGGAGGTGGAGGGTTTGGAGGTTGAGGACCAGGGAGGTGGAGGGTTTGAAGCCAGCACCGCATCGCCTGCTGAGAACGGAGCATTCTTCTGAATAGCCAAACATTTCGTTAATAGGAAAGGCGATGAAGCGAATAATGTGAATTAAAAAAGCGACAATGGGGCTGAATTACTTGTACTGCTCATTCTAATGGAAATAAAGTATTTTAACGTGGATCTATTGACGTTAGTATAAAGGTACACCTTTCCTTTTGATGGTTTTTCATTTACAATATGACTTTACAATCAGTCACATTTATGCTTGGCTGGTGACCTTTAACTAAAGATGATATGTTAGTGGTGTATTTATATATAATTTGCATCTCCAAAAAAAGGATACCGATAAATTAATTTCTCATTAACCTCTGTACTTTCTCATCAGAGATGCATACTCACTATAGAAATATAAAACCAAACCTAAGCACTAGCGTGATTTAGATTAACACTATCCCCTTCCTCATAAGAATCTGTGATATAATGATGAATCCACAACGTGAAATCTGTAACAAACTATTTAACGTGTCATCAGTGGCAACATGCAGCAACACAAAACCTACCCATAATGCCTTCCTTCATTAGCGCCATGGAATGGAGACACTGTTACTTTCATTACTTCTTCAAGCTCAAGCCTCAATATAAAAACTGAATTAGCGGAACACTTTGGTTGTTTTAATTTAATTGGATTGTAGATGCCTATTTGTGTTTTCTGGTAAACGCATAGCAAATGACTTTCCTGTCCGTCGGAGAGGCTTGGGACTCGTTCCCTGGGGCGGGCTGGGAGGAAACTCATTTCAGCTCTCCTATTTACATAGAAGTCAAATGAGGGGAAGACGCAGAAATATGATTAAATTCACTGTGAATCTGTGAATACTTTAATACCCTTCTTTTGTTCATAGACTGAACAATAAGAAACGCTTTAAACATGCAGTCTGATAATCGGGTCCTCATACAGCATGTGTGCCACCTGTGTACATGTTTTTAGATTAATAAATTAGCCTACATACTAATGTATGTAGGCCTACATATTTTTAAACTTTTAAATATATGCATATTAAATGCTGGCGAATACATTATAATACAAAGGTGCGGTCCAGTTATGTGTGGTTGGTTCGGTGGATTTTAACGGACAGAGAGATTAGGCATAATCCCCTAGTTAGTTAAATTCCCCTTTAACCGTTCTGGTCAGGTCATGTACATAATGTCCGGCCCTTCGGTAGTCGCAGCAGGGGGCATCTCAGACCACGGCCATCTAAAGGACGTTCTTCTGACATTGACCTTGGTTTATTCTTTCATTCCAATTGTGGGAAAATCTGTTGAGATCTATTTCAGATTTATATAGGCCTACATTTTTAAAGATTTACAGAAAAAAAAAAGATCCGAGGAATTATGGGTATTGCGTGAAAGCACTACACACTTAGGTTAATGTATTTTCATTTTGTGAATGTTGAGGTCATATAATTTGTTTGTACAACATAATTTTGAAGAAACCTTCTCATGTGGATACATGTGTATTTCGGCCTACGTTAATAATTCACGATAGTACGTTTTCCACAACCACCACCAGATGGCAGTGTCGTCATTGTTAACGCGAAAGACCGTTGCTTGAAATGCAGTTGACCTCAAATACAGCGAATAAAAGTACGGAGAACTTTTTCTGTGGATACGAATAAGAATTCATTCTTACATTCCATAAACGTCGTCGGCTCAATGTGTAATGATTGTTGCAATGGGTCACTAACACTTTTAAGTTGCAGTGATATAGACCCCTCATTGAGGAGCAGGTGATTATAGGGTCTCTGAAGGACGCCTACAGGTTGAGATCAGACACTGTGGACCAAACCCAGAACCTTTCGTCTGGGAGTCACACAGCACAGCCTGGAGCCATTACCCTGCCTCCGAAGTAGACTGAAACAACATCGAGTAGGCCTATTCCTAACCTCAGCACAACGAGCGTTTGGTTGATCCCAGAGCAGCAACACGCACAGAAACCCGTCAGCCGGGAGAGGAAAGGTGAGCCTGGACCTGCATACTTTGATTAACGTATCCTCTAAATTACTAAGTTAAGATACTGTGAATGTATTGTTGGTTGAATGCAATTGTGTGCTAATGGACGTGTTTCGTTCGAAAACGACTGCATTAAGCTAACCTTACAGTCAGAGTTCTCCCAGTACCCATTAACGCGGCCCATCCCACGGCCGGCCACTAGATGGCACTGCTCCCCCTGTCCGCCCCGACGGGCTATTTCGGTGATATTTTTAATTCTCCACGGTTCACCACGGAGGGCATCTCTGACACCTGACCTAATCCGAGCCCCCCGTGCACCGCTGGCGAGCTGCTTAGCACGGCTACGGAACGAGATGGTTCACAATTAAAGCGAAACGGGCCCTGCTCATAATCCAACGGAGACCGCGACATGGCAATTAACCCACTAATACAGTCGCCCATTAGAGACCCTCCCGGCCGCCGTAGGGCTGGAGCTGAGCCGCATTAGGAGACAGAGTTTAATGTAATGACCCATTCAACGGATTCTCGCTCTTTTCTTTCTTTTTGTGCGTTAAATTATATGTAGTGTGGCCACTAAGTTTAGACTGGTGGAGAGAGAGAGAGAGAGAGAGAGAGAGAGAGAGAGAGAGAGAGAGAGAGAGAGAGAGAGAGAGAGAGAGAGAGAGAGAGAGAGAGAGAGAGAGAGAGAGAGAGAGAGAGAGAGAGAGAGAGAGAGAGAGAGAGAGAGAGAGAGAGAGAGAATACAAATATTGATGGTGTGTGTATGTTTGTGTGTCTCATCTGAGATTTCAGCCTTTGGCATGGCCTGAGATTATGATTATGAATATGTTTGTGCTTATATTATTATTATTATTATTATTATTATTAATATTACTAATATTAATTTCACATTGTACAACACAAAAGTGAAATAACTGAAGTAATAAGTGATCTGTAGAAAACAGATACATAACGTCATAAACACACACACAAACACAGTCGCTTACATGTAAACCCAGACAACACACACACATTCTTTATTACATGCAAACCCATCCACACACAGACTCTCACATGTACACACACATGCTCTCTCACACAGACACACAGACACACACACACACACACACACACACACACACACACACACACACACACACACACACACACACACACACACACACACACACACACACACACGCACGCACATTTGCATATAATAACCAGCACTACGTGAAGCAGACTGTACTTCATAGAGTCCTTCGCCTCCACATGTTGGGTTTAATTGTGTTGAGTTTTGAGTGTTGAGTGTTGAGTGTCGAGTGTTGTGTGTTTGTTTCGTGTGGTAATAAGGCTCCGCTCTGCACAACACAAGCACGTGTTTATTTTCACTACATTTACTTTCAAATCAATTTCCGCCAGCAGAGTTATTTTCCCCGGTAATGAATGGGTTGCTTAGATGGGGTTTATTAGTGTGGGGTGGGACATGCGTGAGGGACAGTGTGTTTGGACGCCCTGCATCACGGGAACGACACCAATCAAAATACAATCAAATTGGTCAGTAAATCTCAGCAATGGCTTCTGTTATTGGAGCCTGAACGAAAACGAAACACGCCTGGATTTAAATCATGTTTCATATTCAAATCATGTTTAAGTCTTGTGGTAATATAGAGGAGCGTCAACATCTTCATCACATGATCTCTAATCCTCTTTGTCACATGTTCTCGACTCTTCATCACATGATATCTACTCCTCTTCATCACATGTTATCTACTCTTCATCGTCACATGATCTATACTCTTCATCACATGTTATCTAATCTTCATCATATGATCTCTACTGCTCTTCATCACATGATCTCTACTCCTCTTCGTCACATGATCTAAACCCTTTATCACATGTTCTCTACTCCTCTTCATTCCCTGTTCTCTACTCTTCATCACAGGATCTCTATTCTATATATAATGAACAATCTACTAATTATTACTAAATGATGTTTCTATTATTTAAACATCATCCATAATTTTGTTCCTTTCATTTTGAAGCACATCACTTTGCAAACTGCTCTTGAAGGAAAACAATTGCAGATCTTTCAATTGGCTTCTCTAAAACAGTTATCTTTAAATTGTATTCATCGTCCATATCATCTATGCACCAGCGGTATCCAATGTCTGAAATTAAAGCAATTTCTGTGTTTAATCCAACATGGGTAAAAACAAAAGAAAAACAAACAGCAGGAATACAATGGGAGGTAAATTTTACGACAGCGTCAGCCACTAATACTACAACTTCTACTACTACTACTACTACACTTACCACTGTCCAAACAAAAGCATACCTTTCCAAAGTAAATCTTTCATCTCATTTGGGTAAAGACATACAGACTGGAAACCATCTCAGACATAATGTCTATGTTTTTATCACAGCCTGCTTTAGATACAGAGCAGATCGCAAAAGACGCAGTCTCCCAAGCTGGGAGGATGAAGGTAGTCTCCCCCCCCCCCCCGTAGGAGTGGGATCCCAGTGGAGCCCCCCCCCCAGCCGCCATCGCTGAGCCGCTGTCTGTGTGCATGTGTATGTATGACCCACAGAGAGAGAGAGGGGCGAGCGAGCAAAGGCCTTTACTTCCAGGGTCCTGGATGATGGGATTGAGAGAAGATGACAATAGAGAGTGAGAGAGAGAGAGAGAGAGAGAGAGAGAGAGAGAGAGAGAGAGAGAGAGAGAGAGAGAGAGGGAGGGAGGGAGGAGAGAGACAGAGCGAGACAGAGAGAGAGAGAGAGAGAGAGAGGGGAGAGAGAGAGGGGGGAGGAGAGAGAGAAAGAGGGGGAGGAGAGAGAGAGGAGAAAAAGAGGGGGAAAGAGGCAGAACGAAATAGGGAAGAGGATGAGAGGGAGAGAGAGAGAGGAGGATGAGCGAGAGAGGGAGAGAGAGCGAGACAAAGGGGTGGAGGAGGGCTGATCCGACCAGACACTAATGCGGCGTGACATCTCTGAAATGAATCCCTGGTCGTGGTGGCGAGGGGCCGTCCCCCAGGGAGGGGGGGATAAAGCCGGCTGTAAATGATGTTTGATTAGTATTTAGATCATGTACCTGGCCGGCCGGCCCACTGTCAGCCGCGCTCCGCTCACACTGTCCTGCTGTCCGGCCCGGTCTCCGAGCCCGTCTGTATTCATTACACTCTCTCGCCCGTCGCCTCGCGGCCGTCGGTACGGCCGTTGGACCCCGTCCACCGGCGGCGTGTGGCTCAGGAGGTAGAGCGGGTCGGCTGGTCACCAGAAGGTTGCTGGTTCGATCCCCGGCTCCTCCTGTCGAGGTGTCCCTGAGCGAGACGCCTCACCCTGACTGCTCCCGACGAGCTGGCTGTCGCCCTGCGTGGCTGACACCGCCGTCGGTGTGTGGATGTGTGCATGAATGGGTGAATGTGAGGCTGTTGTAAAGCGCTTCGAGTGGCCGCTGGTTAGAAGAGTGCTGAATAGTGCCGTCCATTTACCATTCATAGCGGTTCAGAGATGATGGTGATGAGGAGGAGATGATGGAAGGGCTGGAGAGCGGCTCCTGATTCAGGGAGGGCCAACGCGGTTTGCCCCCTGCGAAAGCAGAAGAGGGAGACAATGGCTATCCCCTTACTTTAAACCCTCAGCTTCATTAATCCTACGTTCTATAGTGGGTGGGGGTCTTCTCCCAGCCAGGAGGCTCTAGGTCCGATCCTCCGTGCCAGCACTCGACCTGCAGCCGCCATCCACGAGAGAGATGCCCCCAGAACAACAGGCTCGCAGCACGCGATATCAACATGGCACCGCCAAAGACACGCTCCGATGGCGGACATTTGAAACGGACCAACGTTGACTTACTGTGGGTGTGTGGTCATTTGTAGGAACACACAGTTTGTTTATCGAGACACCGTCACCGGACTAGCCTCTGTCTCTCAGACCTCCGGCCGTGGCGGGGGCGGGGCTAGCCTGGGTGGGGGGGGGAGAGCCAGGGGCCAGCGGGGGGCCCCCAGTCGACTCGTTCTATATGTACATTAGTACTGAACCCTCCTGTTTGCTTACAGCTTAGCAGCCAGCGGGCAGCCGGGCCCCCGCACGGCAAACAGCCGCCCGGAGAGCGGCCTAATACCTGGCTGTCGCTGCCTGTTTGTTCATGCACCGCAGCATCTTAACAAGGTATTACCCCCCCCTCACCCCCCTCACCCCCCTCACCCCCCCCTCCCTGAAGCCACCGGGGGGGCGGGGGGCGAATTGCAAAAATGTAGAAATTGGGTGAAGTGGGAGATTTGTGCATATCTATGAATAAAGAGGAATGAACGCGCTGCCTTCAAACACTGAGGATAATGATAGCTTCTCAGCAGGTGGACGACGCCGCATACAAACGAGCCGACGGCAGGGTCGGAGGTCAGAGACGCCAGGTTAGCATCGTAGCTCTCCTCTGGTTTTTCTTTGGTGTTGTGTTCAAGAACAACACAAGAAGGGGGCTGTTAGTGTGTTGCGTCTGTGAGAGGCGACGCGGCTACGCTACATGCTAGACGCTGGTACGCTACCGCCTAGATACTGCTACGATCAATGCTAGACGCTGCTACACCACATGCGATAGGCTTCGAAGCTAGATGCTAGTTGCTGCTAAACTAAATGCTAGAAGCTGCCAAACTACATGCTAAATTCTGCTCCATGCTAGCATTATGCTAGATGATGCTATGCTTAAAGCTAGACACTGCTACGCTACATTCTAGGTGATGCTATGCTTAAAGCTAGACACTGCTACGCTACGTGCTAGGTGATGCTATGCTTCATGCTATACACTGCTACTCTACGTGGTAGGTGATGCTATGCTTCATGCTATACACTGCTACGCTACGTGCTAGGTGATGCTATGCTTCATGCTATACACTGCTACACTACGTGCTAGGTGATGCTATGCTTCATGCTATACACTGCTACGCTACGTGCTAGGTGATGCTCTGCTTCATGCTATACACTGCTACGCTACGTGCTAGGTGATGCTATGCTTCATGCTATACACTGCTACGCTACGTGCTAGGGGATGCTATGCTTCATGCTATACACTGCTACGCTACATGCTAGGTGATGCTATGCTTCATGCTATACACTGCTACGCTTCGTGCTAGGTGATGCTATGCTTCATGCTATACACTGCTACGCTTCGTGCTAGGTGATGCTATGCTTCATGCTACACACTGCTACGCTACGTGCTAGGTGATGCTATGCTTCATGCTATTCTGCCTGCTGCTGATGCAGCTGTTTCCAGAGGGCGTCACTGTCTCCTCTCCTCCATCCTACTCTCTCCCTCCTCCCTGCTCATCTCTCTCCTCTCTCCCCTCCCACCTCTTTCCTCTCCTCCCTGCTCCTCCCTGCTCCTCCCTGCTCCTCCGTCGCTGCGTGTTGATGGACTGCTCAGCAAGCAGAACTAATCACACCTCTGACTGCTATCTGTCTCCGTCAATTACACACTGGCTGGCTGAGGCCTGCTGCCAGCACACACAACTCAACAGACACACACATATACACACACACACACTCACACACACACATGCCTGTATCCACGCTCACATACAACTCAACCCACACACACATTTATACACAAACACACAAACGGCTGTGCGCACGCACACACACAACTCAACAGTCACACACACACATATACACACATACACACGCAGACACACACACACACAAACATGCCTGTATGCACGCGCACACACAACTCAACACAGCCTCACACATGCACACACACACGTACGTACGACACACACACACAGCTGAAATGCAGCCTCACACACACAGACACACAACTTATCTCAGCCTCACATACACATGCTGATACACACACACGTACGCACACGCAGATATAGACACACAACTCAGCAGAGCTTCACACTCATATACACACACACACACACACGTGCACGTATGTACGCACACACAGCTGAAATGAAGCCTCACACACACATACAAAATAGGATAGGAATAGAATAGGAAACCTTACCCTGGAACCAAACTGAGAGAATCAAAAACCAGCCCTAACATGAAACTCCAACGCCAGAACCAAACCCTAAAGCCAAACCCTAAAGCCAAACCCTAATACCAAACCCTAAAGCCAAACCCTAACGCCGACCCTAAAACCAAACCCTAAAGCCAAACCCTAAAGCCAAACCCTAAAACCAAACCCTAAACCCAAACCCTAAAACCAAACCTTAAACCCAAACCCTAAAGCCAAACCCTAAAGCCAAACCCTAAACCCAAACCCTAAAACCAAACCCTAAAACCAAACCCTAAAGCCAAACCCTAAACCCAAACCCTAAACCCAAACCCTAAAACCAAACCCATCTACTGACCAAATACCAAAGGTATTTATGTACTTATTTTGTGTCTATTAAATCACCTGCTTGTGATTCTGACGTCTAAACCAACAGGTTAAAATATTCCTTCATATGGTGAATCCACCCGCTGCTAACCAGACCCAGAGCAGGGCCCTCAGCTAGGGGCCCAGTCAGGCCCCTCTCCCTTCCACCTCCTCCACCTCCTCCACCTCCTCCACCTCCCCCGTCTCCTCTCCTCCATCTACATTAACCCAAACCCCATCCCTCCCACTTCATCTGCAAATCACCCGTTAATTGGTGGTCATCCGGTGCCTAACGATGTT
>NC_079418.1:32009675-32022175 GCF_026213295.1 Gadus chalcogrammus
TGTGATGTCTATATGTTGATGTGTGTTTATGCATGTGTGTGTATCCATACCCATCTGTGTGTTGATGTGTGCGTGTGTGTGTGTGTGTACCAATATGTATGTGTGTGCGTTTGTGGGTGAATGTGTGTGTGTGTGTGCATGCGTACTTGTGTGTGTGTATGTGTTCGTGTGCATGCATTTGTGTGTGTGTGTGTGCGTGCGTGCGTGTGTGTGTGTGTGTGTGTGCGTGCATGTATGTGCAAGCATGTATGTGTGTGTGAGTGTGTGTGTATGTGTATGTGCGCACATTCATGCCTGCGTGTGTGTGCGTATCCATATGCATGTGTGTGTTGGTGTGTGATGACAGGGCTGGGGGCGGGGCCAGAGGGAGTTCTAACGGTGATCTGATGAATGGCTTACAGATGGGCCACTCAATATATGCAAATTAGCTCTAGTGGAAGGGGCGGGGCAGCCCAGACAGGACCTGTCTGCGTGGCTCCTCCTCCTTTGCTAATTCAGCCAATCAGCTGCTTGGTATGCAACAAACCAAAGATATTGACATTTTCCTCTGGCAAAAATAAAAATAAATAAATAAATGAAGGTTGTCCTTTAAGTAACATTCGAATAAAGATTTTATTTAAATACGATCTGTTTAAGCAGACACTTATAACCATAAAATCCATGTGACATGTAAACAGAGCATGGTGTAACCCTTTTAATGTATTTTTTATGTTTTCTCTTATTTAAGAACGTTGTACAGTTATCTTATTAAATTATTTGTTTAATAAGATTACTCCTCATACTCTTAATGTAGCCATCATAAAGATTGTACACAGGCAGATTAGCTTGTAACGGAGGTTTTACACATTTTAAATCCCATCAAATTCACCTGATCAACAGCAGCGTGGCATCCTGACCCCTCCCCTCGCCGACACCCTACCTGGCCCCGCCCCCCGCCCCTCCAGACACTGGGGTCTCACACATTAGCTACAGCGCTAATCCTCTCCCCCCATACAGCCTCTCTGTCTGCAGCCTCCAGCCCGCGCTGACAGCCTCCCCATCGCAGTAGGGCCCTGTTCCACCAGAGACCCACTGGTCGACCAGCCATCCACCACCCATACACCCTCCACCCTCCACCCTCCACCCTCCACCACCCACCCACTACCCTCCGTCCACACACACTGGAGCTGGGAGGTGGAGAGAGAGGAACCACCCACACACACGTATGCATACGCACACGCATACATACACACACACGCTCACAACCACAAACGTACATGTACACACACACACTCACGAACATGGATGCACACGAATCTGCATGCATGCACGCACACACACACACATGCACACGTACATGCACACACACACAGACACACACACGCATGCATGCACATTCATATGCACGCATGGACACACACACACCTGCTAATACACACGCACGCACACACCTTCTAACACACACACACACACACACACCTCAACAATTGCGAT
This sequence comes from Gadus chalcogrammus, assembly GCF_026213295.1. Lineage (NCBI taxonomy): Eukaryota > Metazoa > Chordata > Actinopteri > Gadiformes > Gadidae > Gadus > Gadus chalcogrammus. The sequence continues at coordinate 32,011,149 of NC_079418.1, forward strand.
TAATGCGAAGGCTGGATTAATTCGGGGATGAGTGTGAGGTAATGTATGCTAATTATCTGACAGGATATTCTTACGGGGACATTAGCATATCTGGGAGGCCAGACAGGGTGCGGGGGGGGGGGGGGGGGGGGGGCTGATAAGACGCTCGGCTGATGAGAGGAGGAGATACCCCTGCTCTCTCATATTCTCCTCCCCCTCCCCCTCCTCCTCCCCCTCCTCCTCCTCTCCTCCTCCCCCTCCTCCTCCCTCCCTCCTCTCCTCTCCCTCCCCTCCTCTCCTCATCCCACTCCTCCCCCCCCCTTCCCCTTCCCTCCCCCCACCCTCCCTCCTCCTCCTCCCTTTCCCTCTTTCTTTCTCCCCTCCTCTTCTCACTCCTCCTCCTCATCATCTCCTCCTCCTCCTCCCCCTCCTCCTCCTCCTCCTCCTCCTCCTCCTCCTCCCACCCTGTTGTATATGCTGGGATGCTGGAGTGACACACGTTTATATGCTCGAGTTGCCTTGCATACGTGTACACACTGAGACACGCGCGATTGTTCAGGAGCGCACACACACGTGGTCGCGCACACACTCACACGGTCGCGCACACACTCACAGACATGAAACGAGTGCGACAGCCATTCAGAACTGAAATAACCACATAATTACCATTATTGTTTTCATATTTTACAAGGTCATCGTTTGTTATCCCAAGGTGATGAAGGTTGGTATCATCATCATCATCATCGACGATCATCATGAGACATTTCTCACGATGATCAGTGGATGCTAAAAAATGAATCCATGTTTTTAAGTTATATGTCGTATCTCACATGTACCATATGTTCAAGAGTGTATCTGCTGCGTTATCTTTGTGTAGGAATCCTTACAGTATTTCTTATAAATCTGTGTTTATTATTTTAAAAATCTCAGTGTATAATGGTTATGTGCAAACACACACGCACCCACCCACACACACACACAAACACACACGCACACACACACACACAAACACACACACACATCCGACTCTGATCCCACAACACACACCAGGAGCACCCATGAAGAGGGGCCAGGCCAGGCCAGGCGGGGATATTATGGGATATGGTGGCTACTCCGTGTTGTGGTGAAACACAGAGCGTTGTTTGACCGTCCTTTGGTTCGTTCAAACCTGGGTTTGGTTCAGTCCACAAGCGAGGGGACAGAAGGGGATAGGAGGAAATGTATCATTATAAAGTGCCATTATAAAAAGGTTATGCAACGATAGATAAGGTCCATCCCGTCCCCTCCTGGTCAGAGTCCGTCCCCCGGTGGGGGTCTGTCTGTACGTCTGCTCCCCCTCCTCTCTGTTCCACACCGGCGGGCTGGGCTCAGCCGTATCGAGTGTCGGTCGATCCCTCGGTCGGGCCAGCGTGCGCCCGCCCGGCTCACGACTGTAAATACTCTGGGGGTATTGACCCGGGGAATCGACTCAGACAACTACAGCAGCCGCAGCCTCCACCGCGAGTCACCGGACGGACCTCAGAGCGGCCCTGACGCACCGGTCAGCGGACACACGCGCCACCTGTGGTGTGGTCTGATGGGGAGGTCACTCATCCATGGAGAACCTGGTTCTTTTTCTGCATGTTGTTATCACCAGGAGGTGATGAAACAGGACCGACGGGGGGGGGGGGGGAACACGGGCCACTCTTTGTGCGTCAATGCTAATTTACCTTCTAGTTTTGGACACTTTTTTCCTTTACTTGCATGAGTTACTTTAATCAGCAACATGTTTTTTTTTTTATCAGCTGACGTTTAAATATTCCGTGCTTTGAGTGTTGTGTGTTTGCGTTGTCAAGGAGACATCTGCTCCACGGTTTTAGTCACCGCTGTTCTTAACGTTGGGTCTGTAGTATTTAACGCTGTGGTGTAAACAGGAAATATCAAAGTCTCATTTATCCACAGAAAACTCAGAAAATCATAAACCGTTCCAACACATTAACAAACATCAACACTCATCAATACTACCAACACATCAACACAATTCAACACACATTAACAAATCAAAACCCAACACATCAACCGCCACCAACGCACCACACAAATCAACCCATTTCAACACACACCCACTCATCCACACACACCCACTCATCAACACACCAACAAATCAACACACACCAACACACACCCACACATATCAACACGCATCATCACATCAAAACCCAACAGACACCAACACATTAACACACATCAACACACACCCATACATTAACATACATCAACACACACCAACACACACCAACACATTAACATACATCAACACATATCAACCAACATCGGCTCACACCAACACATGAACGCACACGAACACACACAGACACCCCAACACACCCAGGCCCCCCAAACATCAAACCCCACGGAGCGCCCGCAGAGCGCAGCGCGTACCGCTCCGGACCGGACCTGTGTCGGGGGCCCTTTGTGCGTCGTGGCCCCGCCCGCGGCCCCCACTGCACCCAGGGGCCGCTGCCTCAACCTCCTCTCCATTGGGGTGTAATCAGCCGTGTAGGACACCAGCTTGCCAGGACGCCGGGGCCCATTGAGGGACGCCCATCTGCTCGGTGCATTGGGACCCCGGGGCCCCCCCAGCCCCAGCGCAGCCAGGCCGGGCTACGGGCTCGGGGCCCGTCTGATCGGGCGTCAATGAAAGGCCTGGAGAATAGATATCTCTTCTGGAGGTTTTATTTGGTTTCATTGTTGTTCTAATGTATTCTACTACTGTCTTGTACTTCCTGTATTCATAGGATCAATGGCGGTTAATTATCTGATTTAAGCTTAAGGTTTTATAGAGTCATGTTCAAATACTGCAGGTATTTTACGATGAAGTATTCAGACCAATAGGGGCCACTAGAGCCAATTAGAAAACCAATTAGTATATTCTGTACAGCCCCGACAGCATGAACAATATGCTAACAAAAAAACATTTACCTGATTAGCCTAGCGATTGTGGTGCTTGAACTTGGTTCTATGAACATCCTTTCTGTACCGACAGCGATATATTGATGCACTTCTTATGACAAATGTACTTATTGTAAGTCGCTTTGGATAAAAGCGTCTGCTAAATGTAAAAAATGTAAATGGGATGGAAGTACGAAAGGGTGAGGGCCCCCAGAGTGTAAGGGCCCCAGACTGTGGGGGCCCCAGAGTGTAAGGACCTCAGACTGTGGGGGCCCCAGAGTGTAAGGACCTCAGACTGTGGGGGCCCCAGACTGTGAGGGCCCCACACAGTCTGGGGCCCCCACAGTCTGGGGCCCTCACAGTCGGGGGCCCCAGACTGAGACAGGGCCCCAGCTGAAACACGCAGGCATGCGGGGGCCCCAGTGTGTGTGTGTGTGTGGTGGTCAGGGTGTGTTACTGTGAGGGCCCCAGAGTGTGAGGGCCCCAGAGTGTGAGGGCCCCAGCTGAACCCCAGCGGGCGGTGGGGCCCGAGAGGCGGTCAGCGTGTGTTTAAGCGCCGGTGTTCTGGCTCAGCGGCACGCTGACGCCCGGCAGATGAGACTCAGAGGGACGTGCCGACCGGAGCGGCGGGGGTGTTTGAGGTGGGGGGGCCGGGTGTGTGCACGCATGTTTGTGTGTGCTTGAGTAAGTGAGTAAGTGTGTGTGTGGGGGCGTGGGACTGTGTGTGTGTGGGGGCGCGTGTGTGTGTGTGTGTGTGTGTGTGTGTGTGTGTGTGTGTGTGTGTGTGTGTGTGTGTGTGTGTGTGTGTGTGTGTGTGTGTGTGTGTGTGTGTGTGTGTGTGTGGGACCATCCTTTCCCCCCCCCCCCTCCTCTCCCCTCACGGTTGGACTAATATTTTACTTATCGACTCGTCAATGTACATATCAGCCACCCGGAGACACAGCAGACATATCTTAGAGGAGATCGATTCATACAGTGGAGATCACACACACACACGCGTGCACACACACAGACACACACACACACACAGAATCTGTCACACACACAATCTGTCACACACACACAGAATCTGTCACACACACACACACACAGAATCTGTCACACACACACACACACGCACACAAAATCTGTCACATGCACACAAACACACAAAAAAAGTCCCACAGACACACCCACAATCACACACACACCCAAGCACACACATAAAGACACACCCACATATGCACACAGCATCACAGTTGCGCCTGCAGGCCAACGCAAACACTCTCACACACCCGAATTTCCCTTCTAGGATTAATAAAGCACATCATATCTTATCGTCCATCCCACATACACACAAACACACAAACACACAAACACACAAACACACAGGGGAGGGGAATAGAGAGAGAGAGAGAGAGAGAGAGAGAGAGAGAGAGAGAGAGAGAGAGAGAGAGAGAGAAAGAGAGAGCGAGAGAGAGAGAGACATAGACAGAGACAGAGTGGAGCAGGGAGGAGGCTAAGCTGTTCTAGTCCAGTCCCCTCTCTCCCTGGCCAGCCGTGACCCTACTACAATAAGGCTGATTACCCGTGGCCCGCGAATCCACACGGACGTGCACACACACACACACACACACACACACACACGCACACACCCCCGACTGCGACCACTCAACACACACACACCCATGAAGAGGGGCCAGGCCGGGCGGGGTATTATGGGATATGGTGGCTGCTCAGTGTTGTGGTGAAACACAGAGCGTTGTTTGGCCAACATTTGGGTTTGTTCAAACCTGGGTTTGGTTCAGTCCATAAATGTGCAGCCGGAGTGCGACTCCTGTTGCCGTGGACACCAGCAGCATCAGAACAGGATTTCTATTCATTTATTTGTGTAAATGATAGAACATTGAGCTGGGATTGTGGGGTCTGTTTGTTTGTGTGTCTGTGTATATGTCTTTGTCTGAGTCTGTGTGTTTGTGTGTGTGTATGTGTTTGACTCCCATCTAAAGGCTTCTGGGTTTGAATCCCAGTATCCCCAGCCTGACGTCTAGGTTTCCTTGAGCAAGATGAGCCCTAACCCCTAGCTGTTCCTCAAAGGCCCACCTCTGTACTGTCTAACCCCTACCTGCTCCTTAACGACCTGTCTCTGTACTGTCTAACCCCTACCTGTTCCTTAATGACCTGTCTCTGTGCCGTCTAACCCCTACCTGCTCCTTAATGACCTGTCTCTGTACTGTCTAACCCCTACCTGCTCCTTAATGACCCGTCTCTGTACCGTCTAACCCCTACCTGCTCCTTAATGACCTGTCTCTGTACTGTCTAACCCACACCTGCTCCTTAATGACCTGTCTCTGTGCCGTCTAACCCCCACCTGCTCCTTAATGACCTGTCTCTGTACTGTCTAACCCCTACCTGCTCCTTAATGACCTGTCTCTGTACTGTCTAACCCCTACCTGCTCCATAATGACCTGTCTCTGTACTGTCTAACCCCTACCTGTTCCTTAATGACCTGTCTCTGTACTGTCTAACCCCTACCTGTTCCTTAATGACCTGTCTCTGTGCCGTCTAACCCCTACCTGCTCCTTAATGACCTGTCTCTGTACTGTCTAACCCCTACCTGTTCCTTAATGACCTGTCTCTGTACTGTCTAACCCCTACCTGCTCCTTAATGACCTGTCTCTGTACTGTCTAACCCCGACCTGCTCCTTAATGACTTTGGATAAATGTATGTTAAATTACTAAATAATTTAATAGGATGTTCTCTCACTATGTAGTCATGAAGGGCAGATGAGACGGCGTCTGGGATGAGAGCGAGAGGTCGGAAGAGAGAGAGGGAGAGGGAGAGGGAGAGGGAGAGGGAGAGAGAGAGAGAGAGAGAGAGAGGGAGAGGGAGAGGGAGAGGGAGAGGAGGGAGAGGGAGAGGGAGAGAGAGAGAGAGAGAGAGAGAGGGACGTCTGAGAGGAGAGTGAGGGAGCTGGGAGGCAGCTTGTGGGAAAACTGGCATGTGTTGGTCGTACCCTTGGTCAGGCACCATATGCCCCGGGTTGGACTAAACTGTCTCCCCCCTACCCCTCCCCCCCCCTCCTCCTCCTTCCCCGACACCCCAAAACAAAAACACACTCCCACAGGTTTTGTCTCTATTGAACTCTCCTCCCCCCCCTCCCCCCTCTCTCCTTCCTCCTCTACGTCCCTTTGGTGTTCAGTGTGTCTGTGTGTGTGTGTGTGTGTGTGTGTGTGTGCGTGTGTGCGTGTGCGTGTGTGAGGGCAGCTGCATGCGAAGGACAATACGTTGGCCTGGGGAGGGCGAGGAAGGGGGGAGGGAGGGTGAGGGGCGGGTGAGGGAGGAGGGATGATCAGCTGGCTTGTCGCTCCCCACTTGACCCTGCGGTGACCTTTATCAGGGCGCATCCCACCCTGAAGGACGCACTTCTGGTGAGAGACACACACACACACAGACACACACACACACACACACACACACACACACACACACACACACACACACACACACACACACACACACACACACACACACACACACACACACACACACACACACACACAAACACAGCCCCCGGGTGCATCCTGGGTCGGGCAGGGTCAATTAAATTCAGATTGAGGATAAATGATTATAAATGATTTGTAAATGATGTTGGGATGAGGGACCGACGCTCCGCCGAGGGCAGGCCCTCAACGGCCGCTAACGCTGCGCCGCCGCGGCCCGGCTAACGCTACCCAGCTAGCAGCTAGCAGCGAGCGTCTTCTGCGCTGACGCAACTGCCGTGCAACCGGCGGCAGACGGCGAGACGGCTGAGGTGAGATAAAACCACCCAATACCTCCTGGTCCACGCTGTACGCTAGAGCCAGTGAGGCGCGGAGACACAGCGACCGTTAAACCATGGAGGAGTTACGATGAAATCCAGTGGTAAGATCAGTGGTTGATCTTTGATATAAATTGAGAGAGAGAGAGAGAGAGAGAGAGAGAGAGAGAGAGAGAGAGAGAGAGAGAGAGAGAGAGAGAGAGAGAGAGAGAGAGAGAGAGGGAGGGGGAGGGGGGGGGGAGGAGCGAGTGTGTGTGTGTGTATTTATCTCTCTCTTGCTCTATATATATCAAAATATATTTTTTTTACATATATATTTATATATATAGGGTGAGAGAGGGAGAGAGAGAGAGAGCGAGAGAGCGAGAGAGAGAGAGGGCGGTCACACAACAGACTGCCTCCCTACGGAATTGCTGACAGTAAAGACACCCAACAAGAGCTGGGAAAGTGACAGATAGAGAGAGCTGGAGAGAGAGACAGAGAGGAGGAGGAGGAGGAGGAGGAGGAGGGGAACAGAGGGACCCCCCCCCCCCCCCCCCCCCCCCCCCCCCCCCCCCCCCCCCCCCCCCCCCCCCCACCCCCCTCTGCCATTCTGTCCCTTTACAACTTTACAAAATAGCCTTTTAATTTGCTGAGGCGTCTGGGGTGTCTGAATTGTGCCTGCATCAATCAGCATCAGGGGCCTGGCGGCCGCCCCTGGGGTCCCCAGGGCCCTCTCACTGTGGGGCCCTGCGGCAGAACACTCAGCCCCCCTCTCTGATACACCACCCCCCCCACCCCCACCTCCGCCTCCGCCTCCTCCTCCGCCTCCTCCACCCCCACCTCCGCCTCCTCCTCCTCCTCCTCCTCCTCCTCCTCCTCCTCCAGCTTCTGTCTCGCGTCCACAAGCCTTTATTTTCCCCGTGAGACGGGACAGCGCTGGCGGGGCTGCATGTGTTACACATCTGACTCCAGGAAGGGTTTGACAGACGTTTAACGTTTAAGAGAGAACAGTTTGATATACGTTTAATGTTTAAGATATAGAGGAGAGTCGTACATACATTATATAATATAGATGGAACACACAGCTGACTCCAGGAACAGTATATACGTTTAATGTTTAAGATAGAGAGGAGAGGCTAATAGACTTTAGATATTTTAGATAGCATGCACATCTTACTCCAGGATCAGATGAATATACGTTTAACGTTTAAGATAGAGAAAACTGTATGATATACGTTTAACGTTTAAGATAGAGAGCAGAGTCTAATATACCTTAGATAATATAGATAGTATGCACAGCTGATTCTAGGAACAGTTTAATATACGTTTAACATTTAAGATAGAGAGGACAGGCTAGTATACATTAGATGATATAGATAATATATACATCTGACTCTTTGAACCGTTTAGTATACGTTTAACGTTTAAGATAGAGAAAACTGTTTAATATACATTTAACGTTTAAGATTGAGAGGCCCCTGCATACATTAGATGATATAGGTAATATATACATCTGACTCTAGGAACAGTTTAGTATATGTTTAAGATAGAGAGGAGAGTTTAATAGACATCAGATAATATCGATAATATAAACATCTGACTCTAGGAAAAGTTGAACATAGGTTCACGTTTAAGGTAGAGAGGAGAGTCTAATATACATTCAACTGAATGGTTTGACTATAAAGATGGAGAGAACAGTCTTATATACATTAAACAGCTTCACTAATTTAGAGCGGGCAGGTTTATACGCATCCATTAAACTGTATGGTCTGACTATAAAGATGGAGAGAACAGTCTGATATACATTACAGTTTGACTATAAAGATAGACTGGGCAGGTTAATATAATACATTAAACTGTATGGTGTGACTATAAAGATGGAGGGAACAGTCTAATATACATTAAACTGTATGGTGTGACTAGAGTGGAGAGGTGAATATACATTAAACTACATGGTGTGACTATAAAGATAGAGAGTCTAAAATACATACATTAGACAATAAAGTTTGACCGGGTTTGGTGGACGAGACCAATTATAATAATTGATTGGACAATCAATTATAATAATATAAAAATGACATATTTTATTTATGTATAGCGCTAAATAAATCTACAACCAAGGCACGACCACAAGTGCAAAACGTCAAGACTGTAGGACAAATATAAATATTTAATGTTGAAATATTAGTTTTGTAGGGATAATAAATCAAAATCTTTACAAGCTGGAACATTAAGGTAAAAGTAGTGCCAACGGACACACACAGATCTCAAATACAGATACACAAAACATGTTTTATACACACACAATGTATTTATACGTGTATAAATACATTGTGTGTGTATAAAACATATTATGATCTCACACACGAAAATGTTTTGCCACCAATCTGACTTCCTATAGCCCCTGCTCCTTCCCCCTGGAGACCCCTGATGTCGTAGTCATAGGGCCTCCCCTTAGTTTGTGCGTGTGCGAGCCCATCACAACCCCCGTCCCCCCCGTCAACTTAACTGAACCCCTCCAACTGAAGCCGCACCCCCATCTCCCCCTCCCCCCTCCCTCGCTCCTTTTCAAACCCTGACTCTGGCCCGGTCTGCATTATTTACGCCTTTTAGTGCTATTTTAAATAACATAACTGCATCGATTTTAAAACAGATACAGGATTGATCTCCTGTGCTGCGTTCAACCAGCAGTGTCTGTTCCACTGTAACCCACCGTGGTCAGCAGAAGAGCTCCAGCTCCTCCGCAGATGATTGATTATGCTGCGGGGAGCAGCATCAGCCCGGTCTAAACCACTTAGTCCACTAATATAATAATGATCGTTAGTCGGGGATACCTCCCTGCTTTCTGTGGGTTTTGGGGAGTTTAGTGAGCGGCTCATTGAAAACACCAATGACGTCCTTTCAGGGGGCAATGACGGCTCATCATTGGACTGAACTGAACTATCAGCCAATCAGGATCAAAAGCATTTGTTGGTTTCATTGAGACGATGATCGCCGATTGATTAGTCGATTGATTCGAGGATTATTTCCTTTGGGTTCTACGGAACATGTTGGGGTGTATTTTTTGTGATTGACTTGTCTTCACTATCTCTCTGTTCCAGTGATATCCTGTCCAGCCATGTGGTCCGGACATCTGAGGCCACACAGTGAGGGAAGAGGAGTTCCTGTGTGTGGCATTCATCAGAATCCAGACACAAATGAATAAGTCATATATCTATGTATAAATGCAGTATAAAGGTGTTGTGTACTGCAAATGTTGGACAGGTTTTGATGGATCACTCTACGGCACTCTAAAGCAGTTATCAGTTTCTCATGTTTATGTTTGTGCATTGTTGTGTTAATTGATGTCCAGAACTTTCCCCTGGCCTGTGCATCACTGGATAATCTTTAATTGGCTTTAATTAGCTCCTCGTAGTTAATTAACTTTTCCTACAAATTATTTGTATGAGTGGTCCCAGCGGGGGGGACTGTTCATCTCGTTAGCAGCAATTAGCTGCAATTAACACAAACTAATGACATGCTTTCTGGGGCCCAAAACAAACAGCGAGCACCCTGCCAGCTACTGCCAGCTCCTGCGCTGTGAGAGGTCTGGAGAGCCACTGGGGGGCGGGGCTCTGAGGGCCAGCCAGCCAATCAACACCTCTCGCCCAGGATCCACACTAACACACGGGGTCTCGTCCAAACAAGACATCAGAGCGGTGATTTAAATCAAAATAGACGCAAATGGGGGCATTCAGGGTACGCTCATGATGACAGGAAGCTGGTCTTTCGTTTTTGACTCTTGGTTGAGGTCCTTGAATCTAAAATGATTTTAACGTTTTTTTCAGAATGGAGAGATCCCAACCAACCTGAAACAGTAGTCATATAATCAATGAAAGCAAACATACCATCCGGTCAAACCACCGTCAGAAGACCCTCTCTCCATCAGAGGTCAACGGGTTTTCTTGTACTGTGGTCAATATTACGTCTTGTTGGCGTATCTCTCGTCTCTAGACCTAGGGTCTAAAACACAATTGTTTCTGAGAGATAAAGATGTGTTCACAAATCAGTCTTTCAGCTCATTGGGTCAGTTCACCCCACTACCTGTAAAACAACCTTTCTTTTTTAAAACTTCCCCTGAAGTAACCATTCAGGCGGGCAGTGCCTGCCCCTACAGGTGGGAGGACTGCATTACACCATGGAACCGTGGAAATCTCCTGCGGTAGGGAACACCTGAGAACAGATCAGAGATATGTCTGTGAGATGAGGACCCCGGGTCTGTAGGGTAGCTAGCTACATCCATGCTTCTTGCAGCAGGAGCAGGTCATCACAGCACAAAACACGTCAGTACAAAAC